>NC_067221.1:42404716-42457216 GCF_019924925.1 Ctenopharyngodon idella | reverse complement strand
CATGGAAATAATATTTTTAAAATAATTATTATATTTAAAATAATTATTTATATATGGGAGTTTACAGAAGTGACAACAGCCTTCTATAGCTGAACTTACACCCGTAAATTTCTATATTTTCTAAATTTCTATAAAGCCATATAGTGCTAGAGAGCCGCAGGTTCAGAAACTTACAAAGGTCTGGATATAATCTGTGTGTCATCTGAAGGATTTACTTCGATCATCGATCGCTCCGATCTCATTCAGGTATTAAAGCTGCTGTCAGTTCATTTGATGGATGAACTTGTGCCTTGACTTTTGTGATAAGAATTTAGTTTTATTTACTTTGCCGTCTTTGACATTACTTTAGTCGCTGTCACTATGGTTACAGCTGATTGATCCCGTTGTTTGCTCGTACAGACGGTAGATGAGACGCTACTGTAAGATGATGTGTGAACTGGATATTTTAACACTCAAATTTTCAAATCATTCTCAAAACTGGCCTTGGTATAATAATAATAATAATAATAATATGTCTATTGAGAGTGACATTCTTCAAAAATTTGATTTTACTGACATCATCATTGAATTTTCAGCTAAAAAAAACACAAGGAAAAAACATTTCTAAAGTTATGTCATTTGAATTTATTCATACATGAGCACAAATTAAAATGTCTATGTATTGACTAATCATCTGGTCACGTTTTTTCGGGTAGTGCTGTAGCCCAAAGGGTCCTGCTGACAGGTCATGCTCAGGGTCAGGGGTCAGGTCACTGATCAACATGTTTCACTACTGCAGATATAGATACAAACACAGCCTCAATGAATCTGGCCCTGCCGTTTGTGCTAATTCATGCAGGTAACCTGATTAGACATAATATTTTAAATAATATAATAACATTTAAATAATATAATAAATAATAACAGTAAACGTATAATAATAGATAAACATGATGCCCCTGAACTACAGTATACATGTTCATATGAAGCATGCTGAGCCGTCATCATCATTCAGATATTTTCTTCATTCCTGTTTATTTCTCGTCTGGTGACATTAGACTCTCGCGCTGCTGCTGATCGCTGTCAATCACTCAGAGGGGCGCGAGAACGCGCAGACCCGCATCACTTCTCTGTATTCTGAGCAGGAACGCTGAAAATATGAGGAAAATATTATATTACAAAGATTATTGTTCTTTTTCTTGGCTTATCATATTTCAGTCGCTGTATTATTTACTATCGTGCGCGTTATGATGACTGAAGCACCCCTCCTGTGTGAGATGGTTTGCGCCCGCGCTGCAGGTTGCGCGGCATCGCCTCCTTTTATCTCATTCCGCGATCGCTCCGACAGAATCTGATGCTCGTTTCACTGTATCGCAGTGATGAGACTGTCGCGTCTGACGTCACTCTCTCTCTCACCGCTGCCGTGTTCCGGTGATGAAGGGAGACGGAGGGCGCGTGTTCCGCATATCGCGCTGTGAAACATGAAGAGCGCGAGACACACGGAATATCGACAACGGCAGCGTTTGTTCTCGTGTTTTTGACACGATTTGCGCCGCATCAGAATCGCCAGTAGAATTCCCAGACCCTCGATGCATCTCTGCTCCGACGAGCGTGGATTATCAGTCATTTTTAGATGCTTTGATGGACTGTCATCTTTGAAATCACCCTGAGGACTTCATTACTCTGAGCTGCACAGTCTCATCTATGGTGATTAAGCTACGTTTTTGTTGTAATACGATGATCTTTGACCTCTGCTTAAATATATGAAAAATATTATAATTTTTTTTTTAAACATATTGGATTTGACTACATAAAAACAATAGGACTGTTTTTATTTGGAATACAAATCCTTTTCTTGTCTTTCTAAACCAGAGGACAGCTGCATGTGGACAGCTCTTTCAGAATCCGGTGAATATCCCGACTCCAGTTCTCACTGAAGCTGTTGGGAATGAAGGAGGCGTGTCGCATCTGCGCTCGTGAGCTGTGCGGTAACCAGCGGCGATGGATCTTCCATCCGGCAGCCAAGCTGAACCTGCAGGTGCTCCTGTCTCACGCTCTGGGTCACGACCTGGAGCGCGACGGCCGCTGCGAATTCGCCTGCAGCAAGTGCACGTTCATGCTGGGCCGCATGTACCGCTTCGACACGGTGATTGCCCGTGTGGAGGCACTGTCCATCGAGCGGCTGCACAGACTCCTGCAAGAGAAGGAGCGTCTGCGCCAGTGCATTAGTGCGCTTTATCATAAAAACAATCTGCAGGAGACCCGCGGGGTGACGGAGGTGAGCACCGTTGACGTGTCCGGCCTTCACAATGCCAAGTACTGCACCCTGCTGCAGGAGGACCTGACGTACTCCATGTACGAGTCCTGGGCGGAAGATGAGGACCAGATGTTGGAGTGTACTCACAATCCTCCGTGTCACGCGTCCGAGCTGTTCTCGTCCTGGCAGCGCTCGCGGAGGTGCCCCGGCTGCAGAGCGCTGCGTGTGCCCGACGCTGACTATGAGGCCGTGTGTAAGGTGCCCAGGAAGGTGGCGAGGAGCGTTTCCTGCGGCCCATCCACACGTTACTCTGCCAGTGGCGCCGGAAGCCCGTGTGGGGAGGAACAGACCGCAACCATGACTTCCACCACGCTGGTGCCCGAGAGGCGGTGGACGGCATCCAGCTCATCGGACGGTGATCGCACACTCCGAGAGCGGCAGAGCTCCGGCGCCTCGCTGGAATCACTGGATGCGTCGCCCATCGAAGAGCGCCAGCGTGACGAACGGAGCTGTGCCGCGGCCTCTGAGGAGCATCTCGGTGCGTCTGAGGAACCTCTGTCGAGGCTCGCACTGGCTCTGTCACTGCTTCAGGATTGTGTGTATAATCCCGTCCAGAGTCCTCAGGGCAGCAGACTTCCTGTTTTGGTGAATCCTAGGTTTTTTAATGGAGGAGCTAAACTGCACAGTCAAGACCAGGAGAACCTGTTTGTTGGAGCAAACCGCATGATCGTGGAACCGGAGCTGCCTAGAGTCCAGCTGGATCCAGCGCTGGAGCTGGCCCGTCTGGAGGAGCTGTGGCACTCGGTGCAGGACGAGTACTTGCCCTTCTGTTTCAGGAGGGTCCCAAAGGTGAAGCGTTTACTAACAGGACAGTAAGGTCCGTGTTGCTTAGGGTCGGCAAAAACATTCAGATGACGCTCCCCACTCGGTTTGTGCTGAGCACAATATGTTTTAAGCATGTAACTATTTAAAAACACAGTTGTCCCATTCAGTGTTTGTCATGTTCATCACTTTGCATATTTTTGGTCTATGAGGCTCATGGCAATATTAATTTGGGATGCACCGAAACTAAATAAAAAATAAATAAAATAAATAATAAATGACTAATTAATTACTAATTAAATATTTATTATAAAATATTTAATCAAACTTATCAACACTCAAATAGCTAAAACTTGAGTTGTACAAACATTTAAATTGCACACAAGGCAGTTTTTATATAAACTTTTTAATAACAGAATTTCTTCCACTCCAGTCGTTGGTGAAATATAAATGTTTAAATGACAATAAACTGTAATAGCTTGTTTTCATGACAGATTTATTCAAACATACATTAAATATATAAATATATACATTAAATATTGAAGACATCACTAACAGGTTAAGTAAAAATATAATTAATATGTAATCTAGTGCATACATTTAGCAAAATGCTCCTCTCGAGTTATTTTTCTGGATAACTAATGAGTTTATTGACATTGAATGTCTTCTCTGAGGTAAATGTGATGTTACGTGACATTGTTAAACACTGATTGATGGATCACATGAGAAATGAATCATTTCAGTAAGTTGTTCTGTATCTGATGTTCATTCATGTTTATTTGCTGTAATTAGTAGTAAAGAGGAAGAGGTGATCGCTTCACGTGCGTAAGAAAGCACAAAGCTCTTTGTTATGATTGGATGGCAGGTGCTACAAATGTTTAGTGAATGTTTTTTCATGCATCAACAGAAAACGGCAGAGACTAAAAGATTTTATATTTAAGAAACCGTATCATTGCAGATTAAAATTAAGAAATTAATATTGTCAATCCAGAGCTAGTGTTCACACAGCTGACGTTTAACTGTTGTAGTTTATCCACGTTGTGTCACGAAATAGACGCTGAACACAGTCAAAACGTGCCATCGGAGAAGCACTAATTAAATGTCTTTTTCGGTCACTGATTTCGGCCCAAAACCGAAAACAGCTGTTTCGGATGGAAATTTTCAGTAGTTGAAATTTGGGTGCATCCCTAATATCGATACATTTCAATGTTTGATTTTTTTGTCTCGTTGTTTTTGTACAATTTACAGTTGTGGTACTATTTGATGTTGTAAAATTTGAATCCTGAAGTAAAAACAGTTGAGAAGCACCAAACTAAAAATAAACATCTGCAGTTTTCTGTTTGAGGATATTAGTTTAATAAATCCTTTTTTTTTTTTTTGGATTGTATTTTGGATTCAGCACATGATCAGCTTATAAATAAGAGCTGAACCTGAATCAACCCTTGATTCATTTTAAACCTTAAAGCTCAAACTGTTCCTGCTCCAAATCAACACTGATGAAAGAAGCCACTGTACGAGTCGTACCATCAGAGATGTTTTGTGTTCTCTCTCATTTCTTACATCTCTTTATACTCACTCTAGTTCTCGCTGAAGTCTCCTCTGTTAACCCAAAGATAACCATGCCATTTTCAGTTAAATAGGTTAACATGGAGAGTGTGGCACCACCATTGGCCTAGTTCTCCCATGAAGCCCTCGAGGCAAAACACATGCGCGCACACACACACACACACACACACACACACACACACACACACATGATGTCTGACCTCAATGCATCACAGTTAAAGGACCTCAGATTAAATGCAGTGAGAGGACATACAGTCCAGCACTATTTAAACCAGATCAGAATCATTATCAGTACTGAGAGACTTTCTAAAACAAGGACCTGCTTTTGAATAAATTCAACCAATACCAATGTTGTTTGATCAGTGTCTGTGTGAACCGGCTGATCTTAAAAGCAGAAAAAATCAGAGCATATTTTTCCCCAAGAGTTTCTACAATAAGTATCACAGGTTTCCACAGTATAAATCTGATATATTTTTTATCTGGTTTATTGTTTGGTTTGTTGTGTCTCTTCAGAGCCTGATGGAGGAGCAGCAGTCGCAGCTGCATCAGTACGAACGCGCCGCCGGACAGTGTGTCGCTGAACTACAGAAAGCGCAGCTGCAGGTCGAGTCTCTGCAGAGTCAGATCCACCAGAGCGAGACCAGCAACAAGGTACAAGATACCCACAAGGGGCAAAATATTGTCTCCATGGAGATTACATCATACACAGATTTTTAAAAAATGTTTTTAACATTGAGAATAATCAGAAATATTTCTTGAGCAGCAAATCAGCATATTAGAATGATATCTGAAGGATCATGTGACACTGAAGACTGGAGTAACGATGGATTTAGTGATTCATTCGTTCATGCATATTCACTCTACAGTGTCTCGTGATGTTTTTCATCTGATGTTTTATTAACAAAGTTCGGGAGGAGCAGGTTCAGATAATTAACCTAATTAGCACAAGTGGAAAGTATTCAGCTAATCAATTCAACCAACAACAAGAGGTATATATACTGCAGACTTACCTCTGTTCGTTGACAGTTTATCAGCATCCCTCCTCCACCCCATCTCCTCACTTCCAGTTCTATCTATTATTACCACAGTACTCTGGTTTTGGGCCAAAATTCTGAGCTCGGAGCCCTCCCCCCGGACAGCTTGCCAAATACGCATAACTTTACTCTATTTAATTATATGTATGTGTGAACTCGTGAATTAAAGTGTTTTAGTAAAACTATCAGATGGAGAATATTGCTGTTTATTTAGTTGAATGCGGCTCCAGCTCACAGCGAGAGATGTTTGTGTTTGTTGTGACTCAGAAGCTGCAAGAGAAGGTGTGTGAGATGGAGTCTGAGCTCCTGTCCATCAGACAAGCTGCACAGAACCAGCAGAGAACCATCCAGAACCTCACAGACAGCCTGAGAACGAAAGACACAGAGGTGATTCTATACACACATCAGAGAGTGACACACGTGACCTCTAATGTACGTCTATACTCAGAAAGAGTCATTATTTTAGCCAGCAGCACATCTGGGGCCGGATTCACAAGAGTCTTCTTAAGACTCATAAGGTGTTCTCAAATATTTTCTTAAGAACATCAATTTTTTGAAGAGAATGTCAGGTTTAGGTGTTTATCTGGTTCTTGCTGAAGACTCACTGATCACTGCAGATTACTGTAATAATCATAAGTTCACACATTATTTTCATCATGACTGACTTAACGGGTGTTCAGCACTCGCTCGATTTTTAACACACCATGTATTTTAAAAAGTTATTTTTGAAGAGCCTGTCTTGAGACGGAGCGTCTGCTGCATTGATGTGCTCTCTCTCTCTCTCTCTCTCTCTCTCGAGTGAACGCGTCCTGATGTTTATCTCCGCTCTCATACAGGGTGTGCTGAATGCTGCCGATAATGATGTGATTATAAAATTAAAAACAAGGTCCCTGTCTGATTCGTTTTTGTAGAGTTGTTGAATACTGAATTACAAAAGTCACACATCATCCTGACTGATCGTTGTTTATTTCTGTGACGTCAGAAAACTCGTGCACATCCAGTGCTCAGTTGTTGTTTTCTTCTTTTGTGTTTTTGTTCACAAATGGCAACCTTTATAAAAAAAATAAAAAAAAACATTCAAATAATTACACAATACCTACGGCATCACTGTACCACACAAACACACACCCAGACAAGCCCATATTCATGCTCTGTGTGTGTCTTGTGTGTGTGTGTGTGTGTGTGTCTAGACTCAGGAGCTCTACCATGTGATTGAAGACCAGAACAACACACTGTGTAAACTCACAGAGACACACCAGCAGCAGCTGCAACACAAAAAGGTGAGCACACACACACACAGGTTTGTTTTTGTGAATTGTGGGGACATTCCATAGTCGTAATGGTTTTTATACTGTACAAACCGTATTTTCTCTCCCCCTACACTACCCCTACCCCTAAACCTACCCATCACAGGAAACTGTGCACATTTTTACTTTCTCAAAAAAAAAACTCATTCTGTATGATTTATAAGTCTTTTGAAAAATGGGGACATGAGGTAATGTCCTCATAAGTCACCCTCTCCTTGTAATACCTATGTCATACCCATGTCATTATACAAATTTGTGTACTGATATGTCACAAAAACACACACACACACACACACACACACCACATGCACACACACCACATGCACACAGGTGAGCACACACACGCTTTATCAGTATTTCAAGCATGTCAAACTTTTCTCCTCTGGTGCTTTGTGTCTTCAGGCTCCAGAGGGCGCTGTGGACTCGGGTTCACTGCCGCTACACACTTCCCTGTTCTCCTGTCAGCTGGAGCTGGAGGCCAGTCATCGCAATCACAGACTGACCCAGAGACGCTTGGAGGATCTGACGTGCTCACGAGACCGACTGCAGGCCGACCTGCAGGACGCGCTACAGCACAGAGAGACGACACACAAACACAACCAGGTGTGTCATTACCTGCTGACCTGCACATTAAATCAGCTGAGTCTGACCTTTATGAGCCGCTGCAGATTCGTTTAACGACTGCGTTCAGAAACATCCAAGCGCAGCAATAAAGTCTTTTTATCAGTATGTTCGCTCCTGTAGGAGTCACTCATGCCAGGCTCCACTTTTAAGGTGGAAGGAAATGCTTGCTATGAGAAACTCAGGCATTTGTTTTTCTGAATAAGAACATGTGATCACCTGTTTTGAGATTTTTGTGAATATATCTTATTGTTTTGTAATTATACATATTACTCATTCACGTATATTTTTCTTAGAAGAACAGCACAGGCTGCCTCAGCGCAAAATCCTTATTGGTGATATTTGTGACAAAACAAAATATAAATTTCTATTATTATATGATACATTTTTGTCATGTTCATTATTACTAACCCTAACCCTTTTCATTTTCTGCTAGAATGTTTCTTAAGATGTCATATAATACTATAAGATGTTATATACAGCATTTTTGCTTTTTTTTAGTTGTTGTTTTGATTTGCCCATTAATAACAGCTGTAAGTGATTTCTGAGACTTCAGAATGGCAAAAATAATGATTATTTTCAGATCATTCCTATTATATTCCGTTGTTTGGACAAACATGTAGTCCATCCACTAAACTCTCACTGTTGGCTGATTGGCTGCAGATGTTAAAATTATATTTACAGGACGGAGGGCCGTCGAACTGACATTACATGCTCTCTGTTTGTATTGGGTACAGATTTTTGTGGCATCATGTAAACACACTCAGTCAGCAGTCTTTGTGTTTGTGTCCTCGCAGGATCTGCGTGAGATGCTCGAGCAGCTGCGGTCTGAGCTGCAGGTGAAGGCGTGTGAGCTGAGAGACCGTGAGGCCGCGACACGCTCAGAAATCACAGACAGGGACGAAACCATCGCACAGCTGCAGCAGAGCTTACGTCGCAAAGACACGCTGCTGCAGGTTACACACTGCTTTTATGCTATCGTAAAGACGCCTACGGGTCATTCTTTTCATTTTGGTCGAACTTTTACAGTGTTTTTCTTTCAGGAGTATTCAGAGCTGCGGAGTCGCTCGTCCGACTCCAGCGGAGCCTCCGAGAGAGACGCGCTGCTGCATGCGCTCAGGAGTCGCATCAGAGACAGAGACGCCGCGCTGGAGGTGTGTGATGTGATCTCATGTGATCATCTCTGTGACAAATCAGGACACGGTGCTGTGTTGTTCTTGTAGCCCCGCCCACAGCCTAATCTTATTGGTCCAAAATCTGAGCTATATATTTAAAATTGAATATGTTCTGATTGGATTCATGGGAGCATTTTGCATTCAGTGAAGACGCAAAAATAAAGAAACACTTTGTTACTGTATCATAGAGAGACACTATTTACACTATTAGTGCACCTCTTTGTGATTACTGGTGTGATGTCATTGAATCCAGACATGAATGATTCCTCGGATCATGTGTGTTGTTGAGGAGAGTGTGCCGCTACTTTATTAAGTGATCAGATGCACCATTTTCACCTGATGAACCAGAAAATGTTAAATAAAAAATCCCATTGAAGGAGGAACACGAGTCACGTCTACAGACCAGAAGATCACGGAGAGGCCAGACAGGAAGAACACAGCCAGTGTCACTTCTGTAACGGTCCTGTCGTGTGTTTCAGCGCTCGATCGATGAGAAGTTCCACTGTCTGGAGGAGAAGGACGATGAAGTTCGTCGACTGCAGCTGGTGCTGCGTGAGAAGGACCGAGACCTGGAGAGACTGCGCTGCGTCCTCAACAACACCAACGACACCATCACGGTGTGTGTTCATCTGCTGTCATACACTGACTGTCTGCTGAGCTGTGATGAACTCTGAATCTGTGTGTGTGTGTGTGTGTGTGTGTGTGTGTGCAGGGTTTGGATGCTCTGGTGCACAGTAAAGAGCTGGAGTTAGAGAGAACACTGGAAACGTGCCGGAAACTGGAGTGGTTGAAACAGCAGAGCGATGAGAAGCACACACTGGCTGTACATGAGAGAGATGGCGTCATTCAGCGGCTGCAGACGGCTCTGCACACACACAGCAAAGAGACCGAGGTAAACGCACACGCCAGGGTAGTCCCAGATATAAACACAGACTCCAGAAAGTTAGAGCTCGTGATTTCAGCCTCTTGTGGGATTTCTGAGAGCGAGATGCATCAGAAGCTCTGTGAATGGACTGACATACACAGCAAACACAAAAGATCCCAGTGTGCCACAGACATTCAGGCTGCTCACAGCAGGTGACTGACCCGTCTGCTCCTTTCTGTGTTTATAGGAGCTCAGGTCAGTGTTGTTGGGAAAAGTGTCTGCCGCTGACGTGCTGCAGGAGCTCCAGGCTCATCTCTCTATGAAGGAGCGTCTGTTTCAGGAAGTGATGTCAGACCGCAGCCGACAGCTGCAGGAACACCACAAACAGCTGAGCGAGCTGCTCGACACCATCAGCACCAGAGATCAGGACATGAAGGTGCAGACGATCATCAGAAAGCTCCTGTTTTGTGCTCTGTGCTTGTTCCTTCATGCTCACATGTTCTCTCCATCTGTCTCTCAGGATTACGGGGAGAGGTTGGGACGGGTGATATCGGAGCGATCGGGTCAGTTGCAGGAGTTGCGTCGGCAGCTGACGTCACGTGAACAAGAGCTGCAGGATGTGAACCGGGAGAGAGAGAGAGACGTTTCTGCGGCCAGAGAGCTGCAAAGACTCCAGAACCTTCTCAAGGAGAAAGACTCCTTCATACAGGTCAGACTTTTTGAATATATTTACAAAATGAAAAAAAATAAATGAAATACATCTGTGATGATTATTTTATTTAAGGTAGCATAAAAGCAGTGAAACAAACACTACCATGTACAAATACTCGACACGATTGAAATATCACTATCACTAACATCACTAACATCACGTAATTGTGACTTAAGTATTATTACAATTAATTCATCGAGCTTCATCAGATTCACACACTGCTGCTGATTATTTTCTAATAATTGCATTAATGGATAAACTGCAGTAACAATGTGCTATGTGTAAATGTACCGCGGTAATGATGTGCTGTGTGTGCAGGAGTTACTACAGGGTCAGAGCGAGACGTTGAGCTCTACAACAGCAGCACAGGGTGAGTGTCAACACTGTACTGCCAACATTTTATCAATTACAATAATTCTCTTCATTCTGAGAGTGTGTGTGTGTGTGTGTGTGTGTTGAGCAGCTGTGTGTACGAACAGCTCAGGTGATCAGGAGATTCAAGCAATCAGAGATGAGCTACAGCTGACTCTCAAAAAACAAAGAGAGACTGAGGTAAAACACATATCAAATCATGCCATTTTTATTTGTATATCACTTTTCACAATCTATGTCCTAAACTTTGGAAAAGACTTCCTATCAGTGTGTTCATTGAATTACTGAAATGTTTCTTTGAACAGTTTTTTGTCAGTATGTTCATGTTAGTAAGGCAATGATTAGTGGGTCTTAAAGTTAATCCTAATGTGACTAGAGAGGAGCAGGCAGTGGATCTGTCAGATTTAGATCACAAGCTGAGATAAACAGTAATTCAGTGGTTCTCAAGCAGGGGCCCTTAAAACAAAAACAAAACAAAAAAAAAAGTGTTAAAACAAGCCAAACCAACTAAACATCAAGATACTTCTAGACCTAGAAAAGTGATTTAAGCAGCATGAATGTTTTTATACATTTTATGAATATACATTTTTCTAGTTAAATTAAACTAAAAAATATTTTTTAAAATCCTAATCCTTTTCCATTAAATCATGAACAACCGGGAAAGTCACAGGGCCTTTAAATATTGTTGTGGACAATGGAGGGGTTTGGAGTCAGAAAGGTTGAGAAACACTGATCTAATTGTTTCTCTGTCCTTGTGTTCGTGTGTGTGTGTGTGTGTGTGTATGTGTTTAGCGGGAGCTGTCAGAGTTGCGTTCTCTTCTGGCTGCAGGGCATCGTGACACATTGAGCTCTGATCAGCAGGTAAGATCATAAGATAGTGGCCTGTACGTGTGTGTGTGTGTGTGTGTGTGTGTGTGTGTGTGTACTGACACTCTGTGTGTGTGTACTGTGTGTGTGTACTGATGTTCTGTGTGTGTGTGTCAGTGTGTCCTGCAGCAGCTCGTGTCGGAGCAGCGGGCGCTGAATGAAGCTCTGAGAGCCGAGAAGAGTCTTTATCAGTCGCTCAGACGCGTCCAGAGTCAGGCAGACAGGTCAGAACACGAGCACAGATCCTTCATATCAGTGTGTGTCGATGACACGGTTGATATCCATCACTCATGAAGTTGATTTGTCTGTGTATGAATGTGCTGTTGAAATTGTGCCATTTTCATTTAGGAATACACGCAAGTTAAAGGAGGAGTTCAGGAATATTCTGTCATTTTCTGACCATCATGACATTCTAAACCCGTATGACTGTTTCTTCTGTGGATCACAAAAGAGATAAAGCACATTTTTATTTAGTCGAGCTACAGACATCACTCATCCGTCTGTTTAATACGTGACCCAATGTGATGTGCAAACAAATATTTCATAGAATACACATATGTTGCGTACATTGTGTTATTTATTTACTGTGTTGTGTTTTTGACGTATATTGCTTGTTACTCTGCGTGACCTTGTGAATTGCCCTTCGGGGATAAATAAAGTATTTGAAATTGAAATTGAATTGAAATATTTGAGGAATTAAATACGATTGATACCAGTTGTCCAGTTGATACATGTAAACGCACTTAATGACAAAATAACAAAAACACCACAGTGGAAATACCATAAAAACATCATAAAAGTACCACAATAATCATGCGCTGTATTCCTGTCTCCTGAAGTCATGTGCTTTGTGTGAGGAACAGATTGTTTTTCACTGAAGCTCTAGAACCTCATACACACTCAAAGCTGGTGCGTCACAAGTCAAAAGCTGCTGTGTTTAATGTCATAATTTCATCATCGATAAAAACAGAAGAAAGAGTGTCACCTGTATGATGACACAAATGTTGACAGAATGTGGATTTTTACCTGAACTCCTGCTTTAAGAGCAGAAGTGTGGTTGGAAAGCTGTGATTTTGCACAGAGAGCGAGTGGTTCTGTTCTAACCTGTCCGTGTCGTTGGACTCCAGCAGCTCTGAGAAGACTAGAGCGCTACACGAACAACTGGACTCGCTTCAGACGCTGCGTGAGCAGCTGGAAGAGACGCTGGCGCGGAGCCGAGAGACGGCGCTGGCAGTGGACCGGGCCGCACTGGTCCAGGCAGACTATGGAGGTGGGGCACGGCAGAGTTTGGCCTCCGGGCCTGCAGGGGGCGCTGACACTAATCTGAATGAAGCGCTAGTCGAGCATGAAGGATCATAACCAGCCAGAACTGTGTGTGTCTGTACAGTATATGTGTGTGTTTAATCCGTTTTTCCCTGAAGTAGTCTGCCTGTGAATGGTGTGTGTGTGTGGTGTTGATGTTCTGTGTTCTGTCTGCCTCATTCATGATTTTGAGTTCCATTTGAATTACACAGACGCATTTTCTGAGACTAGAAGCAAATGTAGTAATATATACTGTTCATTTTCACTGTGTGCTTTATCCTGAAGCAGCGTCGCATGCGCTCGTTCAGCAGTCCTGCAGAAGTTTGGCTTTGTAACTTCAAGCTCTTCAAGCTGTTTTTCTGTGACACAGACTGTACGGGACGATATTTTAGTGCCAAATGAGTCTGATTTTACTGCATCGCTCCGCTTGCTTTCTTCTTGTAAATGCAAATATGAAATCTATTTAATGTACTTCAAACTGCAAAGAAATAAATCTAACCAGATTTCTTGGCCGAAACCTTTTGTATTTTATTTATTTATTTTTATTTATTTTATTTTATCTATTTCGAACAGTCAGAAATCACTTTGAATTAGGATAGGTTCTTCCTCCAGAACGCTCACATTTCCTCCTCAGATTGTTTAGATAAACTCAAATATTAATTTGACATGAAAACATCACAGGTGAGTATATGAACTGGAATATTCTACAAAGAAGTGTTTAGTATCAATGTGATTTAATTTCCACTAGTCACATGTTGTTTTTATTTATCATTGAACAGTTTGATAACCATAATTAACCAGTCATTCACACGTGCATGCAGAGCGTTCATTCATCACGTCTGCATGGCTGTAACTTTGTGTGGTTTGATGAATTATGCAGATTTAAAATCATCCGCTAAACTAGAAGATGGAATATCTCATGAAACACCAAAGAAAGCACATTTCCATCTGCTGTTGAGCTGGTTCTGTTCACTGCATTACACACACGGTATATTGCAGGATTTCACGGCTCTTTCGTGGCCTTTCAATTTTATAACCCCCCCCGATGCTTTAATCGTCTTCCTCGTACATCACACTACAGACACTTTGAGTAAGGGAAATGACCTCTGACACTGAGGACCAGGATATAATGTTACTTCTGCTTTTAATGAATAATAAATCACAAATAATAACATATTCAAAATGTGGACATGATACTCCACTTTCCTGTAGCTTTAGCTTTGTCTTTCTTTGCTTTGGGCCAAAGAGGTCAATCTGATCCTCTATTGGTCGCTCATCTGGTTATCAAATAATTCTGAAGGTCATACGGTGACATACGGTGGCCATTGTTACTGCAGATGGTTTGAAGTTTAGTTGAGGCATTGTGAACCTTTGACATCTTAAACTAGCCGAACTTTTATAACATCATCTCTGGGTCTCTGCACCATTATCAGTATGAAACACTTCATCTATATTTATCTGTCAATATAGTATTTATTTATTTATAAAGCACCTTTCAGGCTACACTGTAACTCCAAAAGTGCTGCACATTACAAATAATATAAACAATAAAGAATAAATACAATAAAAAAAGACAACAGAACAATCAATAAAACACCCATTAAAATATTGAATTAAAATGCAAGAGATATAAAAAACTTCATCTATATTTATCTGTCCTGCATGACATAATGCTCAAATTTTCAGTTCATACAGTTAATCACATCATTGTCTTTATACACATCTGAAAGACAAGATTTCATGAGTGGAATAAACAGTTTGATCTCTAGTTTGACTGGTTAGCTGTAGTTAGTGATCATAGTTAGTGTAGTTAGTTTCATACTCTAGCAGTACTACAGTTTCTTTCTTTCTTTCTTTCTTTTTTTGCTCTGTAGTTTCAGGTCTTTTATGTAAACTCAGGTTATATAACTGAATGGCAGAGCAGAATGTAATTTTAAAGGGATTGTTCACACAGAAATAATCTTTCTGTCATCATGTACTCTCCCTCACATCATTCAAACCTTTATGACTTTCTTTCTTCTGTGAAACACAAAAGAAGACATTTAGAGAAATACACTGAACCACACTGACTTTCATTGCATGGTAAAAAATAAAACATTGACAAATATCTTCTTTTGTCAAAAGTCATGGCGATTTGGAGCGACAGGCTGTGTAAATGATGACAGAATGTTCTGTGTTTTTGTGTGAACTTTCCCTTTAATGGGAGTGGTGATGAAGGAAGGAAGGAAAGGCAGCTGGACAGAAGAATGGATGGTTAAATAGGTTGGCTGGAGGTTTGGCTCTGGAAACAGACAATCAGAGACGTAGAGAGACAGAATGAGACGACGACAGAGAAACAAACTAATAAAGGAAAGGTGAAGAGGAATCTTAGTGTCTGTCATGTCTCCTTCTAGAATCCAGCAGTGATGAAGATGAAGAAGATCCTGACAGCAACAGCAGTGAAGAGTTCACAGACAGCATAGAGGACGATGACATCAAACTCACGGCTCAGAGTCTGACGAGCACGCAGGTAACGAGAGACATTAATGAGCAAAAACTCATTCAGCATCAGTTCTCCTGAAGTTCAGTGTTTGATCGAAGACTCCACGGTGACGATGAATGGATCAGATGAAGGCCACGCCATCCTTTACTGTAAAGACCATTCAAATGTTTGTTTTGTGGCTTTATCTCCATACTCGTAAAAGAAAATCTCATTAACTCATATACACATTTAAAATGTAAAGCCTTCCTTTCTAAAATCTAATATTCTTTAGAAATCCCTTTCCCTTTGATATGTTCCACCTTCCTGTGCCAACAGGAAATGCATCAGCACACATAGGATACAAAGCAGCGCTCACTGAGCCGTTTCATGGAATCTTTAACATCTGTTTGGAGTTTTGTAGTTCACTATGCTCTCCTGACAGAAAGCTGAGGAGTACGGCCGACCCGTGATGTCCCAGAATGCATCAGAGGGGAGAAGATGTGATGAGGCAGAGCAGAGAAATCGAGACAAATGCGAGATGGTTGAAGTGACGGTCCAGGCCGACGACTCCTCACTTGCTCACGTCAGGTATAACATCCGTCAGCTTCAGTCTGTGCAGATCGCTGCTGTTTGCTGCTTTCCTGCTCTGATGCGTTTCGTATTACTGCTCTCATAGAAACACTCTACATGAAGAACGTGAAGCACTGAATCTCAGCCAGCCTGGATTAGGAGTGGATGAGGAGGCGTCTGTGAGGAGTCGACGGTTGGAGAAGCATGAAACAGACCGGCGAAACTCCCATGAGCCTCAGAAAGTTTACCGTACGTTCCTAGAGGAAGAGGAGGAGGAAGAGTATGATGATGAAGATGGAGAGGAAGGGGAAGATGTCCGGGCCGCTAAAGGCAAGCGCGGGCCGCCGTGTGTGAAGCTGCGAGAGGGCAGGTGGAAGAGGAGGTGCACCAGACCACATTCACTGGACCTCGGAGCGCTGCTGTCACACACACCTGCGGCACCGCACACAGCTCAGGTAATACATAACCAGCGCTGGTTAGCACTAACCAGGTTAACTGTCATAGTGCAGATTGTAGTATTAAAAAGTTCAGGTAAGAACATTGTGTCTCATTCACTAGTATATATTCTCTGTTGTGTCTAACGATCACCCTTCAGCTGTCACTGAATGACGGAATTGCTGAAGGATTCAGTGTGTTTGCTTTATGATCAGGATGTAGATATGGAGCGAGAGGTCGAGGGCGACAGCGGCGGTTCGAGCGCCGGAGGAGGAGGTGGAGCCGTCGGGTTCTGGCGGCATGTGGAGGAGGGGCTTCGGGAGCAGGCGGAGCGTCTCCGTAGCGACCTTGCTGTGAGTCGTCAGGAGAGCCACGAGCTGCAGGAGAGACTGATGGTGTCGGAGGCGACAGTGCATGCGCAGGCCGAACAGCTCAAAGACTACAGAGAGCTGCTCAGTGAGAACACGCGCACACGCTCACTCACACACACTTACACACGCGCGCACACACACACACACACACACACACGCGCACACACACACACACGTTTGTTTTTGTGAATTGTGGGGACATTCGTAATGTCATAGTCGTAATGGTTTTTATACTGTACAAACCGTATTTTCTCTCCCCCTACACTACCCCTACCCCTAAACCTACCCATCACAGGAAACTGTGCACATTTTTACTTTCTCAAAAAAACTCATTCTGTATGATTTATAAGCCTTTTGAAAAATGGGGACATGAGGTAATGTCCTCATAAGTCACCCTCTCCTTGTAATACTTATGTCATACCCATGTCATTATACAAATTTGTGTCCTGATGTCACAAAAACATGCACACACCCTCACTCACATACACACATGCACACACACAAAAGAATAATAACAAAGAGTAACATAAAAGTTGCACAAATTCCAATTTGACTGATTGAAGATTGAAGTTACATTGCAAAACACCAGACCTGTATTTGATTTTAGACCGCATGTGGAAGTGTCCCAAATCAGAATTGCAAAGATCAGATTCCATCTGGTTTGTGCTGTTCACACTGTTATGAAAAAGACAGATCTCAGTCAAATATGAACAAAAATAATTTGGGCCACTTTTGTCTGCAGTCTGAATGCAGCCCAATCGTACACAAACCTGCACAAACACACTATTAAACACACCTGTGATTTGTGCTGTCTGATCTGGTGTCTGTCAGCGGAGAGTGCCGTCCAGCGGGTCAGCAAACAGGTGCAGGTGGATCTTCAGGATCTGGGATACGAGACGAGCGGCCGCAGTGAGAATGAAGCTGAGAGAGATGACGCCAGCAGCCCCGGTACACTGACACCTTACACACACAAATACACACACTAATGCCATAAATAAATACACTCATGCTTCTGTTTGCACTCTTTTTTCATTTAATGCAAACCTTTTCATTACAAATGATTTTATCTGCTTGATAATCTAAATGAACATGAATGTGAGAATGACTTTTGCGTTAATGACGGCAACGCTGGAGCGACGTGAACTAAACCTGATGATCATGATCTGATCCCAAGAGCAGCTTGAGTTCAGTGTGAGTCAAGAGATCAGTGTCACATTTGATCAGTCAACTAGAAGTAGAGCCCAATTTTCAAAATCCTAAAACTTTGTTTATAAGGTTTACATGAAAAATAATCAGCAGCATTCTGGGATGCAGTTGATGCGGTTCTTCTCAGTCACAAATGTTTAGCACTGGATGAAACTCTAGTAAAGGTCTGCTGCATGTCTTGATGTGTTGTGTTTTCTTGTGTTCCGCCTGTTTGTCAGAATTTGATGAGTTGGAGATGTGCGCCTCCCTCTCGGTTACGGGGAACAGACGCTGCGGTTGGCGTGGCGACAGCGACGGTACTCAGACAGACGACCCGTCCTCACTGAAGTGTTTGGTGCAGGATCTGCGTGCGCAGCTCTCTCGATGCCACAAAGTGATCCGTGGCCTGCAGCTGCGCGTGCGCTCGCTCTCGGCAACCTCCGACTACGCCTCCAGCCTGGAGCGCACGCCTCGCAAGGTAACGCTCGTCTACAAATGCTGCGTTCACTGCGTTGATCTGTTACTCTACAGCCACCTCATTTGCAGTTAGATCACATTAGCTTGATCATATTGTACTTTGATATGTTTCTGTAGAATACTTGACCGTGATTGGTCAGTTGTTCTGTGATCAAATACCCGTAACGACACCAAACTGTACAATGGATTGTTGATTTCCTCACTCCACACTCTCTTACATCTGTCTTTCCTTCAAATTGATAATTCATGTTCATGCAAGTATTCATTTAAGCAGCCACATAATCAATGGGAAAGGGGCGGGTCTTCTGCTGACGTCTGTCTGACCCCGTCAGGTGAACTGGGCGTTTCAGGTGACCGCGGCTCACAGTGGTCTGGATGAGGACGAGGGTTGGCAGTCTGACGGGCCGCACAGACCCAGCCGAGAGCTGCAGGAGCTGGTGAGCCGTGTGGCGCTGCTGGAGACGCAGATCCAGAGCTCCAAGCTGGAGGGCAAGAGCGGCCCAGAGGAAGGCAAATGTGCCACCTGGCCTGGGTGAGCTCGCGTCACGCGCCGTCAAACAAACACTGTTAATAACATAAACCGCTGTGCACCCAGAGGATGCAACAACAAACAGTGCAAGACTCGCAGCATATATTTCTGTTATAAACATCCAGCAAAGCACCAAACCTTTCCTCTTCCTGTTTGTACAGGAAGTACAACACGCTGATTCAGGCACAGGCACGGGAGCTGTCACACCTCCGGCAGAAAATGAGAGAGGGACGAGGCATCTGCCACATCCTCACGCAGCACTTGAGCGACACCACCAAAGCCTTCGAGGAGCTGCTGCGTGCCAACGACATCGATTACTACATGGGCCAAAGCTTCCGAGAGCAGCTTTCCCAGAGTTCCTCACTCGCTCAGAGAGTCAGCAGCAAGATCAGTGGACGCGAGCGTGCGTACAGACACACACACACGCACACACACACACACACAGTAACACATGTCAGCTATCATACAATCACACTCAGTCATTCATACAGGCATGTATGTAGTGTTGGCGTCGTGATGTTGTGACCCGTAATAACGTGCAGTAAATCTCCACTCTCCAGAGCCTCCTGTGATGATGTGGACAGTAGTAACGAACTAGAGTCGTTAATCACATCAAGTTCTTGATTAATTCTCGATTTTAAAAACAACACACTCAGATTATCAGTGACTTTTAATGGATTAAATATTTACATATTGACTACATTGTCTATCGAGGAACGGCAGTGATGAAGCATCGAGTTCTTTGTGATGTACTGATTGTGTCCTTGTCATACAGTCCTTCATTACATGCTGTCTTTGGTTGTCAGGTGATCGTTCAGAGCAGCAAGATGATAAAACGGGTCACGAGCTGCTAGCGCTGAGGTCAGTGTCTGCTCTGAAATATGATATGCATTGCTTCATTTCACTTTATTGATCACAGGTGATCATGTTCATGGTCTTCATGTCTTCAATAGGTTGAGTAAGGAGCTCCAACACAAAGATCAAATCATCGAATCTCTCCACACCCAGTTACAGAAGCGCCCTGACACGCCCTGCAGCAGCCACGCCCCCTCTGAGACCACAGACCAATCAGATTGCATCTCATTCGTGTCTGACGAGAGAGGCTCCACCAATGAGGACGTGGAGCTGTGCTCAGACGTGGATGCCGGCAGTGAGTTTGCGCAGGAGGAGACAGAGCTCAAGCCGAAAGACAGAGGTACAAAAACAATTAGCAATCATACAAATACCATGTAAGGCACTGTAAACGGTGTCCCGCTGCAGTGTAATCCAGCATCAGTGTTTCATCTCGTTTTGTTCACACAGAGTTCAGATTATTACTAACACATTTCTCCCAAATGTACTCCAGAAAACTGAATTTTCTCTAAATCCGTGTAAGTGCTTCACGGCGATACGTCTCTGGTTGAGTTTGGTCACAAATAGCGAAGACTGAGTGGATTAAACTGTTGCCATTCATGTTTCCTGTTTAAGTCAAGTCATGTTTGTTTCTATAGTGTGTTTCACAATACACATGATTTCAAAACGGCTTCACAGAAAGTCATACAGTTATATCTACAATGACCTTACCTTATATCTATATGCTTTACCATATAGAGCAAGTTTTAGAACTGGATGATATAAAACAGTGAACAAATGATCTAGATATAATGTAAAATACTTAAAGCTAGAGTTTTGCTGCATAAAGATGACAGAACTTTCCTCCGGTATCACTAAATATTTTTGCTTATACACACAGAACAATACATTTTACTTACACAAATACAGCAAGTCAAAGTCAAGACGTTTGTCATACTGTATGTACAGGGCACAGTGTATTAAATACAATGAGATTCTTCTCGCAGAGAAAAGACAACGTACAATGTGTAAAAAAAACAGGCAGTGCAAACAAACTATTCAGACATAGACATGTACAGCCACATAAGGGCAGGATGCAATAAACATGTAAAAGTGTATACAGTGCTGTATGTACATGAATGTATATTTTAAGAGTGTATATAATAAATTCTGTTGTTGAATAGCAGCAGTACTCAGATGTAGCAGAAACACAATAGCAAGGTTTTCGATGCACAGAAGTAACAGCTCCACCGTCTACAGGTGTTTTCACCGGATTCTCGTCCAGCTCACAGCCTCTGATCCAAACCCACAGCTGGTCTGCTCACGCTAATCCCATGACCTTTGCCCCCTTGACCTGCCCTGACCCTGACCGCAGGATACAGAGCAGCCACAGGCCGCCGATGAGAAGTGAGCAGACAGCATGTGTGTGTGTTTATCCCTGACTGACTGACTAACACACACTTTGTGCTGCGTGTGTCACATCAAATCACATCACTGTCTTTAAGGACAGTTTTGAGGACATACTTAAACATTCAGAGTCAATTAAGCTTTGATGTGTAACATGCAGTGAATGATCATGAAACCCCCTCGTTTCAGCACAGGTTAGAAATTAAATAAAATGTGTTGGCAAAGTGACTAGACATCATTCATTTATTCCTATTTATTATTATTTATTCATAACCTGGTGAATTCTGTTGCTTATGCCTGCTAAAAACCAACAGATTAGAGACTCTTGCTGTGATTCGATCAGGTCGCTGTCAGTGTGAACGCAGCTGAATCTCATAAATAAGAGAGTGGCTCCGCTGATGTTCAGTTCAAATAATGTCTGCAAATATTGTCTCAAACACCACATATACATCTGTTAATCTTTTATGATGTAACCAATTACAGTAATCATTCATTTTATTTTAGACGGACAGGCAGAATAACGTGGCTGGATTCGCTGTGTGATGTGATGGAGCTGGAAGCACGTCGCGAGTTATTAGTGCTTAAAGTGTAAACAGCTTGATGAATAACGGGAGCGATCTAGTTTCTTTTGGCGTTTTCTGTTGTTAGTGGTCTTGAGAGCTATGAGTGAGTGAACAATACTGATCCACATCTGCCTTTAAACTGCACTCACAAAACCAACTTCTCTTGTGTTTTGACTTTGCTGTTCCACTTTTCTTTGCAGCATGAGAGCATTTGATGCTGCTGTTTATGAATCATTAATCAGATGTTCTGAATCACTCTGACTGTTTCTGCTTCGCTCTTTTTCCAACAGCGTTCAGCGCACCTCACTCGCTCTCCAGCTATCAGCTAACCGCGCACACACCCTGTTCTATCGATTACACGCCTGTATCCCATCATGCACTGGGAAAGAGTGGAGGCCCATCTGTGCAGACAGATGCATTGTGGGACATGGAAAATATGATTCAGCCAATCAGAGGTTTTGATGGATCATCGTATTATCAGTCTGGCAACAGCCAATCAGGTGTGTGTGTGTGTAACTATTGCTGCTCAATTAGTGGTTTAAATAAAAACTGATGAACAAGAAAAAAAACGTTTTGGTTTTTTTGCCATGATTATTATGTGATGATTTTGACAGGTGTAGACGTGATTGAGGAGCATCTTAGAGAGATTCGATCTCTGCGTCAACGACTAGAAGATTCCATCAGAACCAACGAGAGATTGAGACAGCAGTTAGAGGGACGCCTGGCCACAGCGGCGAGAGACACAGGTGTGTGTGTGTGTGTGTGTGTGTGTGTGTGAGATGCTCGCATTCATGCTGCTGATCTGAATGTGATGATCACTGCTGTGATTGGACAGCAGATAATCACATGACTGATATTTCGAATAACGATGACTGTCAGTGTCACATTGCTTTTATACAACAGTTCAATGAGGACAATGTTCACAATCATCCAGTAAATCTCAGTTCAGTCTTGATGGTAGAAATCACTGAGCTGTTTAATGCAAAATAACAGTGTTTAAATAGTCTGTGTGCTTGTTTATAGATGTGAGAACCATTTCAGATAAACTAATGGCTCGTCACTGGTGTGTGTGTGTGTGTGTGTGTGTTTGACAGCGGCTCCAACCAACATCTTTATCCAGAGTCATGATGCGGTCAGTCAGCTGACCAATGAAGTCAGAGCATTAAAGGAGGAAAATCTGGCACTACAGTCCAGGTTACAAGCCAGCAGAGGTACACACTCACAAACACACACACTCACTCACACACACGCACACGCTCACACACACATATACTTTATTTTGAATTACAATTAAAATCACATTGTTACAGTAGGGCGTGAATATTTTACATTATATGTCAAGATAATCCACACGTTTCGTTCAGCTGATGCCATAACATCTTACATGTATTCATTTAGCAGACGCTTTTATCCAAAGTGACTTACAAATAGGGAGCACAGCAAAGTGATTCCAGGCCGTCATTTTATCGGAGCAAATGTCAGGAATTACGTCAAAATATCTGTAAATAACGTCTTCCATTGCTGATTTGACTCGCTGTAAACAGTTATTTTAAAATAAATAACATTGCAGAAGTTTAGCAGTGCTGACTTTCAGCATAATTGCAAGATTCTCTTACATGTTGATCAAGTAAAGACCATCTTTGGGTCAGTTCAAATCCTTTGACGTGTCAGTTGATATTGATGAGTTCCGGCTCCATCTTTTTCCCTGTTTGCTTGTAAACTCTCCTCTGAAAGAGGTTTCTTGGCGAATCTTTTTTGAATGATCCTCGCTTTGCACTCGTGTTGTAACAGCCTGACCTTCTTCTGTTTGTTTACAGACGGGACTTAAACATGCAAAGACAAATAATGTCAAACTGACATTTCCTGTAAAATCTAAATGACAACTTATAAATAATTATTGTATGCTTAGCAATCAGGGTAAGGCAAGGAGACAGTTTTGGACACCGCTGTTTAATGTACTCTCTCAATAATTCCTTTTTATTCATTTTTAACCCAAATAATGTTCCGTACTTCCACTTTAGGAAAGTGCAGAGAATTTTTTTTTAAGTAAATACATCCTGTTGATGTTGACTCTTAAGGAAGAGATGATTTTAAGAAGATCATTCCACCACTGAGAAACGTCTCGTAACACAGTTACTATGGATAAAGAAAGAAATGCCTTCTTCAAATGACTAGACAACCTATAATAGTTGATGAGCTGTTCTTTTACCCAGTCCACCAATCTGCAGAGCGCATAGACATCATTTTTGGACAACACTTCTAAACAGTTCAACAATTTACATAATGAATCACATAATGCATTTAATGCCTCTGCTAAAGGCGAGTATGTATTTCATCAAAACACACACATTAATTCCCATGAATTATATTACAGTCGTGAGTGTTTGTCGTGGAATGTGTATCACTGTCTGTAGGACTCTGGAGAGTTTAGAATCTGTAATAGAACAGATTATCTGATATTTGTACGATGCAGACAGCAGTGAAGAGGCGGAGCAGCTTAGGGAGGCGGTGCTTTCTGGGCGTGTTCGGCTGCAGCAGGCGGAGTTAGAGGCAGAGCAATGGAAGGAGGAGTTGAGGAGGCTACAGACGCACAACTGTGAGCAAAGTCAACAAATCCAACAACTGCGACAAGACAGACAAAACAGTCAGGAGCACAACAACAGGTCAGAGAAACCTTATGAAGAACAGCTTCATGTAAAGAAAGTTGTTTCAATAGAGCAACTGGCAATTTCTGATTGTTGTGATTGGAACTCGTGTGTGAGATGTGCACATGAGTGAAATTGGTGATGTGTGTTCAGCCTGCAGCACGAGGTGAGTTTACTCCAGCAGCAGTTAGCAGAGAGCAGACAGCTGCTACACTCCCTACAGAGTGAACTACGGCTGTACGACCGAGTGTGTGGTGCGAGAAAGAGCGCCGCTGCAGGTAAGACACTGCAAGAGCACCACAACATATTCCAACCATGTTGTGCAGTGAATGGATAGAAATTGTGGTTATTCAGGATTTGTGTGTGAGCCGTGCCCGTCGGTGGAGTTGGGGGAGCTGTTGGTGGAGGTTCGGGCTCTAAGGGCCCAGCTGGAGCACAGTGTACAGGAGAACAGTGCTCTACGAGCTCAACTGCAGAAGCAGCTGGATCATTCTGTCGAGCAGCGTCCGTCACCCATCATTCCGGCCAGCCCCCTGCGGGATGTGCTTTACCGACGACAGCTTCTCCATGGTAACATGAGGATGTCTTGATTTCACTTCAGCTGTCTTGCTTGTGTAATTTAACAACTGGAAAACAGACTCTCATATGACGTGTTGTGAATGGACCAATAATGTTGTGAATGGACATGATGGTTTTTGTGTGTGTCACTAACCAATCTGCCATGTTTCACAGACCCGTCTCCTTCTCCTCCTGTGAGAGATGTGGGTCCGTTTCCGGCCGGGCCTATGTACTCACCATACTCAGAGATGGAAGAGACTAACGGTGTGTGCCTGTGTGTGAGAGAGTGAGTGTGTGTGCGTGTGCATGTGTGAGAGTGAGTGTGCGTGTTTTTGTGACATATCAGGACACAAATTTGTATAATGACATGGGTATGACATAGGTATTACAAGGAGAGGGTGACTTATGAGGACATTACCCCATGTCCCCATTTTTCAAAAGGCTTATAAATCATACAGAATGAGTTTTTTTGAGAAAGTAAAAATGTGCACAGTTTCCTGTGATGGGTAGGTTTAGGGGTAGGGGTAGTGTAGGGGGATAGAAAATACGGTTTGTACAGTATAAAAACCATTACGACTATGGAATGTCCCCACAATTCACAAAAACAAACGTGTGTGTGTGTGAGAGAGTGTGTGTGTGTGTATAGCTGGGATGTTGATATCACTGTTTATTTTTCAATGTGGCTGAAAGCAGGCCCATCAAATAGCTTTGAATGGAATTAAAATGGAATTTAACCAATACATACAGTATCTCACAGAAGTGAGTACACCCCTCACATTTTTGTAAATATTTTATTATATCTTTTCATGTGACAACACTGAAGAAATGACACTTTGCTACAATGTAAAGTAGTGAGTGTACAGCTTGTATAACAGTGTAAATTTGCTGTCCCCTCAAAATAACTCAACACACAGCCATTAATGTCTAAACCGCTGGCCACAAAAGTGAGTACACCCCTAAGTGAAAATGTCCAAATTGGGCCCAATTAGCCATTTTCTCTCCCCGGTGTCATGTGACTTGTTAGTGTTACAAGGTCTCAGGTGTGAATGGAGGGCAGGTGTGTTAAATTAGGTGTTATCGCTCTCACTCTCTCATACTAGTCCCTGGAAGTTCAACATGGCACCTCATGGCAAAGAACTCTCTGAGGATCTGAAAAAAAGGACTGTTGCTCTACATAAAGATGGCGTAGGCTATAAGAAGATTGCCAAGACCCTGAAACTGAGCTGCAGCACGGTGGCCAAGACCATACAGTTGTTTAACAGGACAGGTTTCACTCAGAACAGGCCTCGCCATGGTCGACCAAAGAAGCTGAATGCACGTACTCAGCGTCATATCCAGAGGTTGTGTTTGGGAAATAGACGTATGAGTGCTGCCAGCATTGCTGCAGAGGTTGAATGGGTGGGGGGGTCAGCCTGTCAGTGCTCAGACCATACGCCACACACTGCATCAGACTGGTCTGCATGGCTGTCGTCCCCGAAAGGAAGCCTCTTTTAAAGATGATGCACAAGAAAGCCCGCAAACAGTTTGCTGAAGACAAGCAGACTAAGGAGCCATGTCCTGTGGTCTGATGAGACCAAGATAAACTTATTTGGTTCAGATGGTGTCAAGCGTGTGTGGCGGCAACCAGGTGAGGAGTACAAAGACAAGTGTGTCTTGCCTACAGTCAAGCATGGTGGTGGGAGTGTCATGGTCTGGGGCTGCATGAGTGCTGCCGGCACTGCGGAGCTACAGTTCATTGAGGGAACCATGAATGCTAACAGAGCATGATCCCCTCCCTTCGGAGACTGGGCCGCAGGTCAGTATTCCAACATGATAACGACCCCAAACACACCTCCAAGACGACCACTGCCTTGCTAAAGAAGCTGAGGGTAAAGGTGATGGACTGGCCAAGCATGTCTCCAGACCTAAACCCTATTGAGCACCTGTGGGGCATCCTCAAATGGAAGGTGGAGGAGCACAAGGTCTCTAACATCCACCAGCTCCGTGATGTCGTCATTGAGGAGTGGAAGAGGACTCCAGTGGCAACCTGTGAAGCTCTGGTGAACTCTATGCCCAAGAGGGTTAAGGCAGTGCTGGAAAATAATGGTGGCCACACAAAATATTGACACTTTGGGCCCAATTTGGACATTTTCACTTAGGGGTGTACTCACTTTTGTGGCCAGCGGTTTAGACATTAATGGCTGTGTGTTGAGTTATTTTGAGGGGACAGCAAATTTACACTGTTATACAAGCTGTACACTCACTACTTTACATTGTAGCAAAGTGTCATTTCTTCAGTGTTGTCACATGAAAAGATATAATAAAATATTTACAAAAATGTGAGGGGTGTACTCACTTCTGTGAGATACTGTAACTAAAACTTGGCTTCTCCCTTTAATGAGAACCTGAGCTTGTTTGTCTTGCATAAGATTTAACAGTTCTGTTGGCAGTCACAGATAAACTTTCCAACTACCTCCTGGAACCTGCTGAAGTACTTCTGGTTGAGAACTAGTTATTAATGATTTTGCTTGATGAATGTTCAAGTGCGGTTAGGTGGTTGATGAGAAGAACTAAAAACTGTCTTCACCTCAGACTCGCTGGAGCCTCATGCAGATCTGGAAGGAGAAGCTCCGGACGGCTCATTCGCCAACCGTAACGGACGGCACGCGATCGGTCACGTGGATGATTACGGCGCGCTGCAGCAGCAGGTGTTGGAGGGCAGGGCACTGGTGCAGCGGATGGAGGCGGCGCTGCAGGCATGTCTCAACACGGCCCTGCTGGAGATCAGCGGCGGGAAGGTGATGCTGAGACGCCTGCTGACAAATCAAAGTGTTTTTGCAAATGGCAGACGGTTCATGTTTCTCTCTTACAGGCTCTGGACTACAACACAGTAAAGACGCTGCTCTCCGACACAAAGACCTTGCGTCAGATTCTGGACGAGGCCGTCTCTCTGCTCAAGATGTTCTGGCGGGCAGCTCTGCCGAGCAGCGATGGGCCCGTCCATCTCATTCAGAGGGTCAGAACCTCAACATCATTTGGTCAACATTTGTTGATCCCTAAAAAATGAAATGCTACATAAATGTGCATGGTGTTGGTTTTCTCTCAGGAGCAGTCCATGCGCGAGGAGATCCAGCTGCTGCGTCTGCGGATCGCCGAGCAGGAGGAGGTTCTACAGGGAACCATCCAGCGTTTGCGCTGCACCAGCCGAACCAAAGAAAGCATGGAGACCTTTATCGTCAACCAGCGTGAGTCTGAACAGCCTGTTAGGTGCCTCAGTTTTTCCCCAGTTGCTGAAACTCTAAAAAACAGAAACTAGGGCTGCTTGATTATAGAAAATCATGATCATGATTCTTTTGGTCAGTATCGAACCATGATTATGTTATGATTAGGGGTGGGCGATATGACCAAAATATTGTTATCGTGAAATAAAATGACTCCTATCATGATGTTATTATATTTTGCTAGAAATAATGATACAAATTCTCATTATCAATTTTGATAATTGAAACAGTAGAGCAAAGATACAAATGAAATAAAGATTGCTTAAATTTTTTCAGACTAACAGTAGTATTCAGGCAAGTAATATACCACAGACACTGAATAAAGTAATAATTGTAAAATAAAATCCAGCACAATAGTCTTTACTGTATGAATTAAACATACAAAGATCTCATTAAAGCTACTAAAGTTTATTCAAAAGCAGTGAATGATTTTCTCTTGTTGTTTATGTTCACGTATGAAATGACTGTGCTTATGTGAATGCTCGGCAAATTGGACATTTTGACATTTTTGTGTGTGTTTCCCGCCTGACGCCCAAAAGTATACTTTGCTTTTCTGTAGAGAAAGCATCGACTGAACAGCGCGAGGTCTGTTATTATTTTTAATATTTTAGCAACAGTGGACTGCATTTTACCACAATCACATTTGGACATTTGGGAGGAATGAAAGTGCTCTGCTGTGAAGGAAAGCAGAAAGCACTGGATTTATAACAAATGACAAAATTGAAGAATAATTACGAAATGGAATGTGGCACAATCATTTCATCTCAATTGTCCTGTTTTCATAATCATTGGAAGTCGAAATCAAAAATAAAGTTGCTCCGATTGCACAGCCCTATCTGAAACCATAACAGTATGTTCATAAAAATGACTCCCAAAACAGCACAAACGTTCAAACCCGTCACATCCAGCGCAGTTAGTCTCACCATGTGAACAAGCCTTTATTTCCATCGTGCTTTACACTACTCTGATAGTGTCAGTGCGTTAGTTTTGAACACCATCTTTGGTCAGAAGCTCTGATAACTGAACCACGTTTGATTTGTTTCGATAGTTTGAGGTTTGTCAAAGTGAGTTTGGACATATGGTGATGTGTTTTAGTGTAATGATGTCATCAGAGCTTTAACGAACTCGTCTGTCTTACAGTGTCCCGGACTCGAGATGTGCTGAAAAAAGCACGAGCGAATCTAGAGGTGAGTGTTCGGTTTCACCTCAGATAGGTTTGTTCAGTGCTGTTTGTCTTGTGTTTGTCCCTCATCTTGAATCTCGACTTCCTTCTGTCTTTATTCTGTCTGTCCTCCATTTCTCTCATTTTCTCCGAGTGTTTCCAGAAGAATGAGCTCAGGATTTCCTCTCTAAGCTCCTCCTCTTCCTCCCTTTGCCATGGTAATGATCAGGTTTGCGCCATGTGCATGTCAACTCATGCTGCTTTTGTCATCAGTGCTTGAATGTTTCCTTCCATGAGATCAGTTTAGTTGTAAAAGATGTATTATCATACCTGTTGCTCACCCATCATAAAACACAACTAGTGATGCCCTGAAATTAAATTTTTTTACAAACCAGATTCCAAAAAAGTTGGGACACTGTACAAATTGTGAATAAAAAAGGAATGCAATAATTTACAAATCTCATAAACTTATATTTTATTCACAATAGAATATAGATAATATAACAAATGTTGAAAGTGAGACATTTTGAAATGTCATGCCAAATATTGGCTCATTATGGATTTCATGAGAGCTACACATTCCAAAAAAGTTGGGACAGGTAGCAATAAGAGGCTGGAAAAGTTAAATGTACATATAAGGAACAGCTGAAGGACCAATTTGCAACTTATTAGGTCAATTGGCAACATGATTGGGTATAAAAAGAGTCTCTCAGAGTGGCAGTGTCTCTCAGAAGTCAAGATGGCAGAGGATCACCAATTCCCCCAATGCTGCGGCGAAAAATATTGGAGCAATATCAGAAAGGAGTTTCTCAGAGAAAAATTGCAAAGAGTTTGAAGTTATCATCATCTACAGTGCATAATATCATCCAAAGATTCAGAGAATCTGGAACAATCTCTGTGCGTAAGGGTCAAGGCCGGAAAACCATACTGGATGCCCGTGATCTTTGGGCCCTTAGACGGCACTGCATCACATACAGGAATGCTACTGTAATGGAAATCACAACATGGGCTCAGGAATACTTCCAGAAAACATTGTCGGTGAACACAATCCACCGTGCCATTCGCCGTTGCCGGCTAAAACTCTATAGGTCAAAAAAGAAGCCATATCTAAACATGATCCAGAAGCGCAGGCGTTTTCTCTGGGCCAAGGCTCATTTAAAATGGACTGTGGCAAAGTGGAAAACTGTTCTGTGGTCAGACGAATCAAAATTTGAAGTTCTTTTTGGAAAACTGGGACGCCATGTCATCCGGACTAAAGAGGACAAGGACAACCCAAGTTGTTATCAGCGCTCAGTTCAGAAGCCTGCATCTCTGATGGTATGGGGTTGCATGAGTGCGTGTGGCATGGGCAGCTTACACATCTGGAAAGGCACCATCAATGCTGAAAGGTATTTCCAAGTTCTAGAACAACATATGCTCCCATCCAGACGTCGTCTCTTTCAGGGAAGACCTTGCATTTTCCAACATGACAATGCCAGACCACATACTGCATCAATTACAACATCATGGCTGTGTAGAAGAAGGATCCGGGTACTGAAATGGCCAGCCTGCAGTCCAGATCTTTCACCCATAGAAAACATTTGGCACATCATAAAGAGGAAGATGCGACAAAGAAGACCTAAGACAGTTGAGCAACTAGAAGCCTGTATTAGACAAGAATGGGACAACATTCCTATTCCTAAACTTGAGCAACTTGTCTCCTCAGTCCCCAGACGTTTGCAGACTGTTATAAAAAGAAGAGGGGATGCCACACAGTGGTAAACATGGCCTTGTCCCAACTTTTTTGAGATGTGTTGATGCCATAAAATTTAAAATCAACTTGTTTTTCCCTTAAAATGATACATTTTCTCAGTTTAAACATTTGATATGTCATCTATGTTGTATTCTGAATAAAATATTGAAATTTGAAACTTCCACATCATTGCATTCCTTTTTTATTCACAATTTGTACAGTGTCCCAACTTTTTTGGAATCAGGTTTGTAATAACTAGTTAATCACATTATCATCAACGCTCAAAAACCGAGTTTTATACAAAGATTTAAATTGCACACAAGGCAGTTTTTATATTAACTTTTTAATTATCTAATTATGTTTCTACTGCAATTCATTGTCATTTATTGACTGAATTTAGTGATGAAAGCTGAGACTTTGTTTCATATCAGAAGTATCAAAGCTTATTGTGATTATTGGATGGAAGGAGCTACAAATCATGTGTAGTGAAGTTTTGTTCATCAAATGTAAATAGATCTCGGTTCATCAAAATGAAGATTGATTAAATACGAGAAATCGGTATTGTCAAGTCAAGTCACCTTTATTTATAAAGTGCTTTATACAATACAGATTGTTTCAAAGCAGCTTTACAGTGATAACAGGAATATGATTCAATGATGCAAACAGTTCAGTTTTTGCTGTACAGTAACTCTAAAAAAATAGTGTCATTATTCAGCTGAAGTCAGATCAGTGTTGATTTAGTTCTGTTGTCAAGATCATCAATGATTAAATTAGTTCATTTATCTATACAGCAGCTCTGGAGAAAACAGCGATCTCATCGTCCAGCTCAGTTCAGTTCTCATGCAATAGTGTCAGTACAGTCAGATCAATAATATTGTTGAATATTAAGTGTCCCCGACTAAGCAAGTCAGAGGTGACAGCGGCAAAAACCCAAACTCCATCAGGTGACAGAGTGGATAAAAAAAACCTTGGGAGAAACCAGATTCAGTCGCTCAGTTCTCCTCTGGGCAATGAACGAACACTGTATGATTATGATTCAGGCGGCGTCACAAGACAGAAATCAGATTGAAATCAGTCAAACCAGTCCTAGCGTCACAATGCTTACCTGTTGTAGTTTATTCATGTTGTGGCATGAAATATATGCTAAACACAGTCACAACGTGCCATTAGAGAAACGCTAATGAAAAGTCAATGTTTCAAAGAATGATTTTGGCCCTCCAAAACTGAAACCATTTTCAGCTGAAACTGAACATTTTTGCTCAAATGTTTTCAGTTACTGAAATTTCGGTGCATCATTGAACACAACAGCTTGTGCTAAGAGACAAATCATCTGAACCTTCCTTCAGAATATTTACAAATTGTGGGTATGTTTAAACTGACTCTGAGTGTGTGTGTGTGTGTGTGTGTGTGTGTGTGTGTGTGTGTGTGTGTGTGTGTGTGTGTGTGTGTTAACCTCAGGAATGCATCTCAACTTACCCTTATGTTATTCTGATAATCAGCACGATTGATTATACAATGTTTTAAGATCTTTCACTCTGTTCTCCAGGTAAAACCTCCACAGGCTCTTCTTCTTGGGTTCGCGTGACCCCTGCGTGTCCTGAGATCACCATGGAAACAGCCAGTCCGCAGCAGCCCGCCAAGAAGCGTGTCAGGGAGTGTCTTCAGCTCACCGCCACCCGTTAAACCAGCCGGCACTGCTAACTCACCCGCCTTACCCTTTTCCTGCCAACAACTTCTGTGTAATTTTACCTCTTTCCTTTAACAGTGAGCTGTTAAAATCCAGATGCCTATTGATTCAGTGTTGTGAGAAGAACCTTAGAGTATTTATCTTCTGAGAGGAAACATTCTTTACTTTGTGAGAAATAAACAGACTGCCACAGAATTCCCTCGAGTATCTCAGGGATTTTTGGCAATAAACACATTCACACAGCCGTACGTCATCTCTGAGCGCCGACGGCTGCCTTCACGCGTCACGAGACGCACGTCAACTGGAGCATGTGAAACAAGTTCATGCGTTTTCACTCAATGTCATTCTGCTTGACATTGTGTCATATATCGTGCCACTGTTAGTATTATTATGATTGTTGTTATTGTCATCTTTCTCCAGTGCTACTGACTGAAATGGAATGTTGTATTTAGTATTTGCATGATGGAGGTCGATTAAAAATAAAGCGCCTGTTTTTCTGAGGTGAGGCTCACCAAACATGCCAAAGTTTGCATGGATAGTTTCCCTCATTTTGCCTTAACTGAGCTGTTGATGTCGACTTCTGTATGTAAACTGCTTTCAAGTAACTTCACCTGCTCTATTTTAACAACCTTGTATGAATTCTCAAGGTATGAGCTTTGGGCGTCTTGACTGTCGCTTTACGTCATAGATATACAAACTTTGTTCACGAGTGAATAAATAGGTCGTTTAAGAGGACAAATAGAAAGTTGTGATTTCCTGCAATTGAAAAAATGAATATGAAGTTCAAATAAGTTGACATTTGTGCAGTCATTCCTGTGCAAATATTATCAATGACAGTGTTGAAGACTTCTGAACTCGAGATTGCAAACTTTGGCAGAGGATTGGTGGGACCAGAGCTGCTGATGTCACGATCACACAGCCAATCACAGAGGTGTTTCTTTACTGCTCTTAGACTTGTGCTGTATAATTTCTTTCAGAGCTGTACATAATTTATGCCTTCATGTTGTTTTAATTTTGCAGTGTGGGTAAATATAGTCAACATTTGCTATAGAATATGCAAATCTTCAAAACATGGGTAGCTGTGCAATAGCCATTTGATGATGATGTGAGACATCATATAGATGCATTTACTGTGTACATTACACCAATTTATAAACTGTAGAAGTTGCCTAAAAATTGCAGAGTTGCCTTGCCTCAAATCTCTTGCATAGGATGAAAACATAAGCTTGTAAGTGAATGTTGCTTTGCCTTTAAACAGCCATGTAAGTGAATTCTCTTCAGTGAGAAATGCAATATCAATCTTAATGGCCTTGTGAGCACATTACAGTATTGTGGGTCTAGCATCACTTTATTCAGAACCACAAATGAGAAGTATTGATGTGATTCTTTCAATGTTTTGGATTAAATACCAAAGTCTGAATTTTGAATTGAATTTAGGTGGAGAGAAAAATGGGCAGCATATGTTGGTTCTAAAATCTGTATAATATGTATATAGTGCTTGAAGGCTTATTTGTTGCCATAGTTACTGATGTGATCGTGTAATGTAACAAAAGATCGCCGACACAAGAGCCAATCAAACTCTGTGTCTGAAGCTGCTGAATATGTGGCATGTATTATGAAAGCTGCTTTTGAAAATTAAACATCAATAAACAGTAGAAAAGCATTCATTTTGCTTCTGAAATGTAAAAAATATGTTTTTTTTTTTTTTTAATGAAAACAAAAAAACTGGGTCAAATCAACCAGAATGGTTCCATTTATTTTTTTTAGAAGCAATACACTCATCTATAATGCATAGCTCAACACATGAAAAAAAATTCAAGTTAGTGGATTTTCCCTCAAAATATCCCATAAAAGCACTGAAAGCTGCTGTTGCTCTTTCCTCATGAAAATCGTATTTTGAGCATCTATCATTTGGGATATCACACTTGCATCATATAACTAAAGTTACGGTTATCTTTGGAGTGAATGAATCTTCAACACCACAATATTCAACTCACAGCAAACAAAACAAATCCTCACGAACAAACGATACCATCCTCATCAATATTAAAAAAGGGTTGGGTCCTGATAAGACCACAAATCACATTTGTTTCAACATTTAACATTGATGATGGCCAGAAATGATAAAACCAACAAAGCCAACCATTTCACACAAAAAATATTTAAAGACAAACATACATTATATGGTCAAAACATGTGGACGCCCCATTCTTAATTAACATGTCAATTCCAGCTATTTTAGCTAAAATTAATCTTAAAGTTACACATACAATAATATTCTAAAGAATTCTGTTTCCAACTTTGCTGCAGAAGATTGTGGAGGATCCTTTTCTCTTCCAGCATGACAATGACCCTGAGCACAAAGACACGTCCACAGATACTCTTTACTGGAAGAGACATGAACCCCACTGGAACAAGCCAGCTAATATTTGACGTCCACATACTTTTGGCCAATATAGTGTCTGTGTAGCATATAAATAACATTTGTAACAGAGGCAAAAATACATTCCTGCTTGATAAAATAAAGAAAACGTGTTTGTCTGTCACAGTGAAACACAGGTAAAGTGCTCGTCTGTACAGCATCAAGATGAAATTCAAACCACATGCAGTAAAACTCCACAAACTCACACAGTTCACAATCTATTTGTGACGTTCTGTGATGCTGCTGTAAATGTTTATCTGTTCAGTCCATTCCTAAAGTTTTCTTTTGTTGAAATCATAACTTAACTCTAATCAAAGAACATCCATTTGAAAGGATGTGAAATTACTAAAGTGTTCCGTTAGGATCAAATACTAAACGCCACTTTTATTCTGGAAACAGACACAAACATGCATGTCTTTCCCTCGGTTTATAAAATGAATTATGACACTATAAACCATAAAAGCTTAGAATGAAACATTACATTCAAATGTTCATCTGTGTTAAAACTCACAACTTGAACTCACTTTTATTTATAAACTCTCTGTGCGTTTTGCAGTTTTAAAATGTATGAATTCTGTTTGACAGTATTTCATAAAGCGCTTTGGACAGATAAAAATCTGGCCCTCAAGATTGCAATCGCAAAATGCTGCACCTGAATGTGTGTGATGACAGAGATAAAAGACACACACACTCACTACTGCTGAAGTCTCAAGCTAACAGATCCACCGTAAATATCACGGGTTAATAGTGCAATCTCGACTATAGTGGATGCGGACTGTAAATTATGTGCCATCCAGAGCTTGTTAAATAGGCTTGTACAGAAGAGACGTCACATATTTCTTCTTATAACGGTGAGTTGCACTGAGAACCATCACGCCATCCTGAGACAGAAAAAAAATCAGTCAATTATTTACCATTACAGGAGAGCATGCTTGGTAGCAGGTGTATAATGTACCTTTATTGAGAGCGCATACAGATGATTCAGCATCACATGGTTAGGTTCTGGCAGCAAGGCAGGATCACACTGAAACACATAAAACAGACTGTTAAACCAACTGTCTCCAACTAAACCAAGAGTGGAATTTCCTTCAGCCTCAGGACAACGACACCCAAACCAAAGGATCACCACACAAAAAGACAATCATTTAACATTTGACTGACATGGACTGATGTCTTGCATTTAAAACAGCGAGATGCAGGAATGCAAAAAAATTTTTTTTTAAAGTTGAACCTAAATTGACACTCATGTGTGAGAAACTGCAAAAGATGTCTATCCAATAAATGTTTGCATAGAAAAACAATGGAAAAGCAGTGCAGAAGAACGCAAAAAAGTATTGTGTGAGCAGACCCTTTCTTACTTAATTAAAGTCATCATGACATAAGAAATCAAATTTGCCTTTTTTTTTTCTTTTTTTTTTTACACATAAGAGGTCTTTGTACCATTAAAGGTGCAGTGTGTACATTTTAGCGGCATCTAGCGGTGAGGTTGCGAACTGCAACCAACGGCAGCTCACCCCTCCCTTTTGAAGCAAAATAGAGAAGCTACGGTGGCCATCTGGACGACAAAAGTCAACAATGTCGTCTGAGACAACAGAGAGTACGTTAGCCAGTCAAGCAATGAGGTTTCTTCTTACTTCTAACAAAGAACGGTCTCTGCTTCTAATAAACCAGACGACTACTACTACTACTTTGTGTGTATTCAACGTAGTGACGATGCAAGCTGCCTCCAAAAACACGGACAATTTAGAAGAACAACATAGTGACTAAACGCGCTCTGTAGAGTATGTCCATTTAGGGCTGCTGTAGAAACATGCCGGAGCAAAATGACGACTTGACATAGTCAAGGTAATAAAAACACAACGGTTCATTATGTAAGGTCTTTATACACCACTGAAAACATAGTTATGTATATTATATTACATTTCTGTCAATAGATCCTCCCAAATTTTATACATTGCACCTTTTAAATCATCCTGCAAGTTTCATAGCTTAAAACATCTTCATTATAAACAAAGCTTTTATTTAATTAAGCTTAAAAAAAGCCTAGTTTTGATTGTACAGGATCTGTAAAGTCACATGAGCAAATACATTTGCATATGCCTGCCTCCAGGACAAGACACTGACGAATAGTTATACATCATTGCACCATAGGTCCCGCCCACTGACTGACATTTGCCTACACCGGATTTGAGCGTCGCAGCAAAAGCAAATAGAGCCCATTATAATGACTGATGCTGTCTACACTGATACAGTATACAGATGTGTTCAGTTTCTGAAGTCGTTATAATCACTGACGCTGTCTACACTGATACAATATACAGATATGTGTTCGGTTTTTGACATGCTCCATGCGTTTGAGTTTGATGACAACAGGACAAATAGAAGAGTGAAAGACCATTTGCTTTGACGCATCCGGTTTAAACAGCTGGTTTTTGTCTCCGTACAGACATCAGAAGATTACCAGCATTGCGAACAAATGGATGGTTTATTTTAATGGCGTCCTGGGTCATGTCAGAGGATTATATGTTTGTTCTGAGCATTTTGTTTCATCTAAGTGCTGCACAACTGACATAAAAAGATATCATCCTGTAATACAAGCTTTATTGAGACAAAAAAGGTTTTAAATACTAATAGTATAGATAAAAACTAAATAAACAGAACAGAAAAAAGGAATAACACAAAATATCACCAAACAAATAAAAACATGATTGAACTAAAGGTGTTATCGAGTTAAATTAATGCTGAAGAGTCCAGGTGAAATACTAGTAATAATAGTCTAAACATGCAGTCCGCAGAAAGCAAAATCTGAGGGAAATTGAGTGTCGAAGACTCCGATGAAGCAAACACAATGCCAAGTTGCCGACACCCAGATGATGAGATGAGCAGCAATATGTTAATCCACAAAAACATCCAAACTCCAGCGGCAGCAGTGGAACAAAGTTCCCAGGTTACCTTTAGCACCAGATTATGGACTGCTTGAATTAAATATATATTGCAGAGATCGAAAAGAACTCGGCAAGAAAAGGAATTCTCGGTTATCACAAACTTGAAAACGCCTTGAAATTAAACAATAATTAACTATAAAACTGATCAAATAAATTAAAAACAGGAGGACCGGAGAGCAGCGGCAGACAATGCGCAGATGAAGCAGCGACTGTATTAAATCTGACAGCAGCTGCATCACAAACCGTAAGTAAATGATTTCATAATGCTTTGTCTGTAAATGATGGTTTTATATGGATAATGTTTTCAAAATAGCGAATGGCTCTTGTTACTGGTGTCAGCCAATCATAACAATTGGCGTTTACTGACAAGCCTTAAAGGAGCCGTGCCTTAAAAATGCATAATTTCAGATGGAAGCTCAGAATGAAGGTTGAAAATAATCCTTTTTCTGCATATATATGTTATAAACAAACCTCAAGGAACATATTAAAATAATTAAAATCAATGTCCTGTCCACTTTAATGGGTCTCCTCTGCTCAATCTTTATTCTTTTGTGACATTTCTGTCAACATCATAAATAGCTCTTTAGAATTTAATTGAATTAGAGACAGAGATTATTGAGAAAACAAGAAGTAAAAAAAAAATATATCTTTCATGTCTTGTTGAATGTTTATTTTAAATTTATATTGTTATTATTATTATTATTATTTTTTTTTTTTTACTTTTTATTACTGGCACTTTTTTTTTTCTCCTGACGCTTTGGTAATATTTTAAATAAAACAGTCAAGCCAGTAAAACAGTAAGAGGATTCTCACTGATATGTTGGTGTCTTTGTTGAGTATGACTTGTAGCAGGTGCGGCGGCAGGATGGGAGGAGCTTTGAAGCGTTCCTCGGGTTTGAACATATACACTTCCTGTCCGTACGGCCCAGGTGGAGAGCTGGACAGATCTACACACACAAATACATCACATTAACAAATGACCCTGCTGGATCTTATCTATAGAAACAGCTTTTCTAAGAGACATCCATGATTGAGACTTTACATCCACATGTGCATTTGTGTAACGTTATTATAATAGCACTGCTTATAAGTGTGGCATTCTGATAGACGGCTCTTACCTGACGTATCGGAGCACTCGAGAGAGTCCACCTGCAGTGCGTCAAACACCTCAAAATCTGATTTCTTCACATGGATCAGGTTGTTAATAGTGCCCATCTGACTGGTGACAACCGGCTGAAGAGAAAACACATGCATTTCAATTTAAAGGAATGGATTCAGCCATCATGAAACCCCAAACCTGTGTGACTTTTTCTTCTGTGGAGCACAAATGACGATGATCACGATGCACAAGAGATGAAAAAGTAGCATGAACATTGTGCTAAACATCTGTTGTGTTATTCAGAAAAAAACTCTCTCTCTCTGTGCGAGCTGTTGTTTTTAAATGACAAACCTGAATCTCATTAATTCCACTTTTTCATTGAACGTTTGCCTGTATGATGATTAAATTGACTGTTTTGACTGCTTGAGCACGTAAGTACAAAATGATGCATTTGCTGTGTGATACTTCAGAGTCATCCTATGATTTTACACCTTTAACCTCCCTAACTCCATAACCTCATAAGTAGGGATATACACAGATACTGATACTGGTATCAGGCCCGATACTGTGCGCGTGTAATATATAGCTGCTGTGCGTGAGCTGATAAGCAAAACACGGAGTGGATTGAGCGTGCTTCGGCACAGACGCATGAGCTTGTCGATCGCACATACCTTTTTCACAGACATCACTGGAAAGTTTGTGGTTCGATCAGGGTTAGAATAGAAGATTCTTTCAAAGAAGGTAAAATGAGGCACATATTACTAACGTTAACTGACAGTAAAAAGAGAGAGCACACTTCTGTTGCTCTTGGTTGCTGATCGCTCACTCAGCACAAATGTGTCATTTGGATTAAAACTAAATCGTATACATAAGTAAAAGCTTTAAATGTTATGTGATGTATGCATAATGAGTGGTTCCCTACATTACAGGACAAGAAGTTTACTGTCCGCAAACATCCGAAGCATGCGCCCAGAAAGCCGTGTCTAGAGAGCGCTTGAAATGACAAATTCACACACAATTTTGTAAAAACACCCGCTTTTGTGAGTATCGCAGTAAACGTAGTAGGTAATGTCTTAAGTGAGAGAAATAAAACGCATGTGTAACAGTATATCTGATGCATTCGGTCTTAAAGGGACAGCAGCTGTTTTTAAAGTTAAACAACAGTAAATCACTCACTGCTTTTGGCTGAATAACTTTTGAAATTTTAATAAAGAATCATCTATATTTAATTTATAAAGTGAAGACTAAGCAGTGTTATTTTACATTTGATTACTTTTTTTTCAAATTCTGTATCTGAAAACTACTGTTAAACCTACATGAAAACCCAGTTTATTTCATTTGTATCTTTTTTTTAATTTTTTTTTTTTATTGTTTTTGTATTTGTAATTGGATTATTTGGTCTTATTTTATTACTGACCGTTTACTTGTCATTAGGGTTAGGATAAAAATTGTTATATAGAATTGTGATATTTCACTGGTATCTAAACATTTGAACCCCTGACCCAACCAGGCCAGCAAAAAAATCCTTATCATTGATCCCTGCTGAAGCAGCTCTAAAAGTGCTGTGCTATTAAATGAAAGATAAAATATGATAGAGCAATAGAATGAACAGTGAAAGTAACAGAGGCTTGTACAATACATTTTAACAGGCATAATTAAGCATGAAAATAACTGAAGGAAATATATATTTGCTAAAATCAAATCAACGAATATGATTCATATTCTTTTGCTTTCTAATATATTTAAAAATTACAAATGCAATGAAAATACAGGCATCGGTACAGGCAAGTACCAGAAATTAAAGTATCGGTATCGGCCTATTTTTGGAAAAAGTGGTATCGGCATCCCTATTCATAAGTCATGTGACGGTTTAAATGCAGACCATTATGTAGATATAGTCACCTCAGATGGGTCATGAAGCCACTGGCCATCAACAAAGAACTTGTACTGATGTTCACCCTCAGGCAGCTCCAAGATTGCTACAAAATCATTATGGCTTCAAAAAAATAAAAGAAATAAGAAAACATTTACACATGCTTGAAAAACTCATTAAATAACAATGTGTGATCTTCTGTTAATTACGGCGGTTTGCACTGTGGAAAGGCGAGCGCACAGATACCTTTTATTCAGCGGGATCTTGCTGCTCCAGTTGTTGAAGGAGCCTGTGATATAAACCTCTTTCCCTCCTCCAGCCCAGCGGATTACGGTGGGTCGAGCCTGAGGACTCGTCTTTACCATGTCATCTAAATCTGGGGCGAAGTCCTTCTCACCTGGTGCCTGGCAGAACACATCTGTTTTTAACTAACCACAACCTGCTCTTTTACAACTAATGATAGCCAAGGTCATTTACGTAAGAAAGTCTTGTTTACTGTTTACATTTAAATGGTCTGTTTAATTGTAAGCGTCAGATAGAGGCTAGAAGATGGTTATGATGATGGGAATGAGCATAAATAAAATACAGGCAAACTAATCAAATGTATATGACCGCTTTAAGCTTTAAGCAGGTGTTCCTGCTGATACTTGCTGTACAATGTTGTGTGTTTATAAAATGACGATGTCACTGCGTGTTCTTGCATACTTTAGATTCTGGCCCATGTGTGTTGAAAATGTTAGGGTCGTCCGTGCTGTCCATCATTTTGCCGGGCTCGAGGTCTTTATGGCCTCCGCTGTCTGACCGCTGCGTCTTTGCTCCATGCCGATCAGCAGACACACGATCACTGGTGTTTCCCATGATGCTCTACAATCAGCCTTCACTACAGAAACAAACAAAACAAACCAACAATACAAACTGAGGTGAGTAAATTTTACTGATGGTGTAACAAACAAATGTCACTGCAAACTCTTCATGACACGCAAATACATTTTGTTTCTGAAAACTCCTTCACATCTACAGCAAGAAATGACTCCTCTCTAAAGGATGCTTTAAAATGACAGAGTCATGTTCATGAATTCACATTCTCCAGATTCGAGCTGACATTTAAAGAGGCTTCTGTGAAATTAAATATATGATAAAAGCAGAGTTAACATTCTCTCACTGAAGGAGGCTGCACACTTTCACAGTGCTCTATATACACTTTTATTAACAGTTATTTCTTATATATCTCATTAACTTTATATTTTCATACAACTTATACACTCCATTTCCAACATTGAGTTAGTAGAATAACGTGACACAGAAGTATGTCTGTATGCTGCATTTTCACAAACAAAACTCGACTTGCGGTATTTCAACAAAGTCAAAAACACTCCAAAATGAAGATTTGACACTAAAACGCATAAAATGTCACTGAACGTCTAAACACCCACTGTATGCGACTAAAAACAAACCGAGCAGCTCGAGTTTGCTAGCTGTTAGCATGCTGCTTTGTAGTTTCCGTAAGATCAAAAAGTGCCTGAATCAGAACACACTATCACACTATGAACTGCATGTGTTAAAGCGTTCGCTGTGAAGTGAAATGTGAAACAGTGTGATCAATACCGTAGACGAATGAGAATGATTATTATTTCCAATGTTGCGAACGACTGAACTTTAACAACATACTGCAACCTGACAGCTACGGAGAGCCGAGAGGTCCAAAACATACCTGGATTACGAAACGCACTGTCTTCAAGTTCTTTAGCTTAATTTTGTTCACAAATTATTACATAGACATTATTACATATTACATACATAACCCTAACCTTCACAAATGGCGTAGAATATGCAGAAGACGAGCCACTTATTAAAACTAAATCCCGCTCTTTTTCATTGGGCAAATATGAATAATTGATATGAAATTCTTTTTTTGACAGCATACAGTCAAACCATTAACTGAAAAGATATTAGCCAAAAATTCTCATACTACATAATGCAACATAAACCTACACTAATTAAATTAGCTTAAAATGTATATATGTATATATATGTGTATATATATATATACATTATATATATATATATATATATATATATATATATATATATATATATATATATATATATATACACATTATATATATATATATATATATATATATATATATATATATACACACATTTTAAGCTAATTTAATTAGTATTAATTATTAATAATTTAATTATTTAATTAGCTAATTTAACAACAGTTGGATCTACTATTTCAGCTGGAAACATGACAAAAAAAAAAAAAATATATATATATATATATATATATATATATATATATATATATATATTTAAACACTTTAGATTAGCTCAATTGTAATAGGCCAAATATACTTTAATAATTTGAGTTTCACAGCAAAATGAAACATTAAATTTAACTACGTATAAACAATTTTCAACTTAATAAAATGGCTTGAGTGAATGTATTTTCCCCCATACTTAACTAAGGTTTGTAAAACAATTAAACTCCTTTAAAATGCAAAACTTAAATTGTGTTAAACCTCAATGACTGAATTATTTTTATATTCAATGATACAATTACACACATTTTTACAAACAGCCACACAACAATTTTTTTTTCATGCAAACATAGAGCTGATACACATTCTTACAACATACAAACATCAATCTTCAGTTTCTGAACAACACAACATTGATGAGTTCATAGTAAGAAACCAGGGAACAGAAAGAGTTTTGAGTGATTAATAAACAAAAGATATATAATCAAAACATACATTTAATGCTTTTCATGTTAAATTTCATCCACAACACATATCAAAGATATTAATTAAAAGAAAATTCCAAGCTACCTTTCATATGAATCCTTCTAGAGAAAGCACATGGCAGACGAGCAGCAGGTGAAAAACCTGGAGATGCAGGTAAACTTCATCACTGAATGAAGAACAGGCCAAAACAGTAGATATAAATACTTCTTATCTTTCAACTTAAACATAATAGTATATCTTTGTAGAGTCAGTTGAGCTTGGCAACAGCATGCTTTACTTTGTGCAATTCAATAAAAATGACAGCCCAAACAAACAGAAAGCCGCCCAATGCAACAGCTTGCTAGAACCAGATGAAAAACCAGAACATCTTCTGGAATTAACTTTTATATCTGTGCTGTGGTGCATCATGGGAGGTGGGAGAAACCAAGTGTAGAAGATAAAGGGGATTGTTTTTTTGTTGTTGTTGTTGTTTTTTAATTGAACAGGTTTTCAATGAGGAAATATGTATACATGGCTGTTAAATAATAATGTGTAGATTAGAGTATATGTACAAAAAGCTTATAATCCTGAGATTATGTTGTTTGGTAAATTTAATTCCTGGTTATTTGCATCTGTTAATGGTCATGCCTGTGAGTATAAATGCCCACAAGGTGATCTTGCGCAGGATTGTCAGTCTGTGATGGATGCTGGAGAGTGAAGAAGTTTTTGAAGTTTCTGGTTAGTGAAAGTAGCGACCTGAATGTGAATGCCTGCATCAAGAAAAACTTTTTTGGCATGTATTGATATGCATGCATGTATGTTTTTTTTTTTTGTTTGTTTGTTTGTTTGTTTTTTTTTCATTCTTGCATTTCTGTAGTCTTCATTGCTGTTATTGTAACATTCTGAATTTCTGAGTGAACCCGATGCTTGTTTTATCCATATTTATGCTTTAATGCTTCCTTGTCATTGGAAAAGGGTGAGTAACACTTCAGCTACTTCTGACAAAGAGCTTGTATAGTTTATTCCTCAGCTCTTCAGTATTCATGATTTGAATTTTTTTTTTGTGAGTTTATTGTTAGTGTACCAATGGTCATCATGCTTTAATTTAATTTCAGAACTAAACTTTGGAATCACTTAGAAATGTGCATAAATTCCGGATTACTAAAGTTACAGGCAGGTGAGGTGTGTGGGTTTTTTTTTTTTTTTTTTTTTTCAGGGTTGGAGCTAAACTCTGCAGGACAATAGCCCTCCAGGATCAACGTTCCCCACCCCTGATCTAGAGAAATCGTGTAAAGGATAAAATGGTGAGCTATTGGAGAACTGGCGTGTTTTGAATATTGAACCATTAGAGAGTTTGCCCAGGAGTCATATAAGAACGCATCATTGACTGACATAATTTATTTTCTGATTAATGGGAATTGTACATAAAGTTTATTATTATTTAAATTGTGGATACAGAATGAATGCTGTGATGCATTGCTGTTTTTCAAATTAATTGACTCAAAGCGTCTCTTTCCCTTGATATTCAGCATCCTGCCTAATGTCTTCCAAATTGTGCAAAATGAAACTGCTGAAAAAAAAACAAACTTTTTGATGCAAGTTATGCTATAGCTTGTTTGTATAATGACAAAGAATCTGATCTAATCTAGTTTCATTCTGTTTAGAATTTAAGTGTCATAAGCAATAAATTGTAAACCGCTCTGAGTCTATTAAAGAAAGAGAAAAACAGTAAAACTTAAAATAAGTGTTGGCCAGTATGGCATAGAATATTCGGTAATATTTGATAATGAATTATAGCCCCATTTATACTTATTTATAAGTAAGTATTATCTATTCTATAAATATATTTATAAAGACTCATTACGACCTATACTGCATTATAAGAACAGTTATAGTTACATTTATATTATTTTCATAACTATAAGCCATGCATTTGCTTTTTCAATATACATGTTCACAATCCATTATACACTGATTTATAAATGATCAAATATAAAACCGATCCAGAGACACTTGTTTTCTGTACCAGCTAGTTATTAGTAATTATGTCTTTAACAGCTAATGTTTGCATTAGAGGTCATGAATGGTAATTTTGGTTTGCTAAAATTTATATCTCCTCAGCTATATGGTATTGCTTATAGCAGTTTGGAATTATACTTTGAAAAATATTTTGTTGCAGTGTTTTGCTAGTATGAAACATTAAAAAAAATATTTTTATTTTCAGCTGATTGTATTGTTTTTTTTTTTTCCAGAAATTATTGTTCATTAGTTACACTTAAAAGTAAACAACTTAAAATGTATAATGAGCATATCTTCATGATTTCTTAACATTTTCTTTAGGAAAACTGAATCCTGTGTTTTCACTTTACTTAAAGCCATCAATGATGCATTTCTAGAGATTAGTAACTGTATTATTGCTCATAAGTATTTATAAGAACACAACACGGCTATTAATAACAATATATTCAATTATTTGACAGAAATAAATCTGAATTACTAAAAAGTCACTGTAACTTTAACATAATAACATTATAGGAATGCAGGTTGCATCATTATAAATACATTCATGGATCCATATGACTAATTAATACTTTTAATGATTCCGATTCTGGTTATCGAATCCGGTTCTTATCGATTCTCGATTCTGATTCCAATATTTATTTATTTTTTATGGAGAGGGAAAAAAAGAGCAAATACTTCAAGAATAATGTTTTTACCTTTTATTCTTGCCACATTTAGGCTAAAATCAGTAGACTGTAACTGTTAACTGTGACAATTTATCTAATAATGAAATAACACTTTCGATAAGGGACCATAAGAAGCAAATACAAACCAAAACTATTTAGGTATACAAAAAAAAAAAAACAAAAAAAAAAACAACATAAAATATATAACAGGCAGCTGCTACTGGAGGCAGTAACGTAAGGGAGATCAGTAATATTGAATACATTAGTACTCCACTAGATGGCAACAAGTGACTGTTTAAAAATAAAATTTTCATTGAATCATTCATTCAAGAGTCGTTCAAAAACGTCCATTAACTAAACAAGTATTTATGAATAAAACAGAATTAAATAACTTTTAAAAAGTGATTGAATGAATTATTCAAATTAATAATTTTTAAATAAACTAGAACATGTTGTCCTGTAGCTGCCCGAATGTATTTAATCATGATCACTATTTAAAAAAATAAAGTAAACAAAACTGATTTTCAGTTTATCCAGAATTATGCGGCTCTAATTCGAAGGTGAATGTCTTTTCATCTGTGTTTTGTATCTGTTTTGTAGCTGAATCTGGTGCTTTGTAGCAGGACTCGCGGCTGGGAGAGTTAGGGGCTGTTCACATATCGCGTCTTTTGCACACACAAGTTCGTTCTTTCAAATGTAGGCACTTTATTTCAAATGTTTCCAGGCGCGCCTATGTCGCGGCGAGATGAAAACATCTCAACTTTTCAGAATGCCGCAAGCGCACCGCAGGTCATGTGACAAGAACCAAATGATCAATTATTTCCGTAACAACATCGAAAGCTCAGCTGAACAGCTGATCATTTTGAAGCAAAAGTCAATGCCGATTATAATGAACTGCGCACGTGTGTGATGAGATAAGGTCTTTGTCGCAGATCCTAGCAGATAGATACAAATGTAAAATGCTCAATGCCATTCGCTGTGCGAGAATGACTGAAAAAAAAAAAAAATCCAGGAATCGATAAACAGAATCGAAATGCGCGTGTCGTATCGAATCCCCGGTTCTTTGAAATTTGGAACCGGTTCTAAAATGGAACTGGTTCTCAATACCCAACCCTACTTATAAGTAATTATAAAAATAATATAAATGTAACTATAACTGTTCTCATAATGCATTATAGGTCTTAATAAGTGTTTATAAATATGTTTATAGTAATACTTCCTTATAAGTATAAATGGTGCTATAATTCATTATAAGCATGGTCTTCATAGAAAGTGTTACCGAATATTCATGCATTCCTTTTATAGTAATGATTCTGTATGTAGTATGATGCCTGTACTGTAATTACTCTTTAAAAACCCATTTACATGTTAATCCCTTTGTGTATTTCTCTTATAAACATTCCATTGCTAATATGTTGTGCAGGTTGAGATTTAATGTGCAATAAATGTTTTGGCAGTTTCTGTGCAAGTTCATTAGTTTTTCTATCTATTTTAAATAGAATTCGTTGCAGCGCTATAGTATTACTGTGGATGTTTCTCTGTGTCATGGGATTCTATCATCTACAACAAGAACAATGGACATTCATCAGAGGACATTTTGTGGTTCTCATTGGACAGTGGTCAGATAAGGTTTTTCTTTCATCCATTTTTCTCAGCTGTTACTACATTGCTTTTGTTAAACAGATTCATTCATGCAGGTTTCGAAGTCTGTCGATTTGTTACTGCTGTGCCAGTGAATATTTTTTTTTTTTTTTTTTTATTTTTTTTTTTAAGGATTGCATGATTATACCTCATCTGTTCATTTTTGGATTGTGTACAAAGTGTTTCAGATAAACGCATGAGAATTTACTTCTGTGGTCATATTTCCTTAGTTTCAGTCACCTAATTTTAGGTGCATATATGAAGTGTGGTTGGTGGGCTCCTCCCTTAAAATATATTATAGCTGTGCTTTTTGTAAATGGAGGAATGGTTATAACTGACACCACAACTGGGAGAGGAGATTGAGCAGGTTTCCTTAAATCAGATACCTGGAAGTGCTCTTCATGCAATCTCCTTTTGAATTGTTAACATCAAACCTAACTTTGTTTGTTTTCCATCTGAGCTTCTTAGAGTTGGATATGCTGTTGTCCATTTCCTTGATGGCAGCTCATTTTTAGTCAGACAACTTCAACTCTCACATCAAAAAGCTGCATTATCCCGAATTAAGCTTTTTCAGCCTCATTTGCTCTTGACGGTTACAGGGTGGAAGCTTTCTTGAGTGAACTATCAACTGATTTGAAGCTCAACTGATTCCTGGTCTCTATGTTCTTTATATTGTTCTTTACTGGGTTGAGCCATGTTTCCCAGCAGCTTTGTTAGAAAATGTGGCCTTCCTTAAATGCATCCTCTGACCAACCAGTTTTTAATATTACTTTGTGAGGAGCAGAACAGTGTTGAGTCAATCACCTGCAGGTGCATATCCAAAACCACAAGCTCAGATATCTGACGGGGACCCCTAAACTGGGTTATAAAAATTGGTGATAAGAGAAGTTGCTTTAGATGTGTATTTAACAGTGCACACTAAAAAGCAAAACGTGTGGTTGATATTGGGGTTTTATTTAATTAACATTGAAGCTGTTATAATGTTTGAGACTATAGTGTTTACAAAGGGTCTCCACATTTCTGCTGTTTGTTTGTCTGACTAATTTGTTGTTAAATTGTTTGTCAGCATTTGTGCCCATTTACTGTCAAGGGATACTTGACTCAAAAGGCAGATGTTGGTGAATCGCAGCAGATTTGACTGGTTTGTAAAACGGAGACAGACATGCAAGTAATGCATACTATTTAGAGTTTGCAGGAGATGGATATTTGAATAACTTAGTCTCTTGTTCTTTATCAGGTTAGAGATGGTGTTGGAAACAGAGTGGTGGAGCATACACCTTTTTGTCCATTGCACGTGAGTATTCCAGGTTGGTAGACAATGGGGGTACACAGGAAATTTCCAATGGAGTCTCACACAGGGATTGTCGGAAAGGATTCATGAGATCTTTGAAGGGAGAATCACTGAGTATCACAAGGAGCTTGGCAAGGTGTGTAGAGCAGTGTAATCTATAAACATGATTGATTTTTTTTTTTTTTTTTTTTTTTTTGTCTAAATCTATTTGTATACGCTGATCTGATTGCAGGGACTGATCAAACGGGTGCAGGTGATTAGAATTCAGGTGTTAGATCACTGTGAGGGCTTAACGGGGGAGCCGTTACATTACAACATTACAACATGCTGACAACATTACATTAGTTATATTCCCCTTTTGCATTTATTCATTTTGATGCTCTCATACCTCTGTTTCTTTATTTTGCTTTATATCACTTATGCCTTTTACCCCATTTGTATTTGTCAAATTTATTGGAACAGCACTTTTCACAATCGTTTTAAAGCAGCTTAGTCTAATGTATACTAGAATGCTTTTTCTTTTGTGCCACTTTGCATTTTAGCATTTGCCCCTTTCCATTTAAGCCTTTTGTGCTTCTTTGTATTTGTGTACCTCCTTTTTAGGCTTTTTTTTTTTTTTTTAAATGCCCCTCTGTTTCAAACTTTCCTTATTCCTCTATGCATTCCTTTTTTTGTATGATTCTGGTTTCATTTAGTATTTATGCTTTTGCCCTACTGTATATCGCCCGTTTCACACTGCAAGCGTAAGCAGCGCGTGAGCAGCGCATATTTTTTTTCGGCGTGCATGTTAACCAACGGATGCATTCACACTGGCAGCAGGAGCAGCGCGTAAGCGTCAAGCAGGAGCGTCGCGTAAGCAGCAGTGAAGCGGGGGTTTCGGCGCCGAGTCTATTTTTGCTGCGCCGCTGACACTCAATTAAAGTGAAAGTACAGTTTTGATGGACAAAATAAATATAATTTCACACAAAAAGTGTTCAAAATGCACAGTATAAGCATGTCTAATGAGTTTTAAAAAGAATTTGAGTATGACAGAAAAGAAAATTAAGAATAAAAAATATTTGTAGTAGATTTACTCATTTAAACTTTTTTAATTATTCAGTTTGGGTTAAAGTATGGTGTATTATATAAAAAAAATAAATAAAGTAAACTAGCCAGAAAATGATATATAAACATTCTTTTAGTTATTACACAGAGAGATATAGCCTGCAGCATACCCAAATCAAACCCGAGTTTGCTGTCTTTTTCGCTGAGTTTGCTGTCTTGTAAACATGTGCACGCGGCAGATGATGTAAAACACAAAGCTTACCTCATTCATGTGCAGCAATGGATGACACGAGGCTTTTATTTATTTATTTTTATTTATTTATTTATGTATTTACGTTTATATGCGAATGTTGTATACCTCCCCATGTTAACAAACTTTCAAGACTATCAAGTTTATAAATGACCAACTTATAATTTTTTTTATAGCTGTCTTTGTAAAGAAATGCTTACTTTATATGTAGCTTCGAGCCGCTGCTGTGACGCTGTACAAACGCTTCCAGTGTGAATACTCGCGCGTCTCTGCAGCTGCAGTGACGATGTAGTTACGCTCACACCTGCTCACGCGCCGCTCACGCTTGCAGTGTGAAACAGTCGTATGACTTATGATCCTTTGAATGTAAGCCTTTGTGCCCCATTGAAGTTATGCTTTCATTTAATGACACTTGCTCTTATGTTTTTCATTTTGTTCCTTTTTATGTCTTTGCCACTTCTATTTGATTCTTATACTGAAGCTTTTGCGCTCCTCTCATTTGTAAAGGGATGCAAGATAGTTTCCTTGTTTTAGTACATGGTTGTAGTGTTGTCATTTTTGTATTAAGTGCATTTATACTGCAAAACAGTTTTGATTTTACTTGTTTGAAGTCTTTTATGTGGTCTAGTTTTGAACCCTATATGAATTGTGCCCTCACAGCATTAGCACTAATGCTAAAGCCTGTTGTGATGTGCTGGTAGACTCCTGGGTCTTCACAAGTTAGGTCTCCAGACAAGGACCAGTTCACAGACCAAGGTCTGTAGATAAGGCATTTCATATTTGTTTTATTTCTGATCTACTCTATTCTTAATGTGCTGGTGCGGTTTGACACATTCATTTTTTTTTTTTTTTTTCATGTTTAAAATTATGTAGGGGTCCTGACTCTCTGTGGTCATTAAGAATCCCATGGCACTTCTCTTAAAGAGTAGGGGTGTAACCCCGGTGTCCTGGCCAAATTCCCTCCATTGGCCCTAATCAATCATGGCCTCCTAATAATCCCCATTCACTGAATTGGCTCTATCACTCTCTCTCCTCTCCACCTACAGCTGGTGTGTGGTGAGCGCACTGGCACTGTTGTACTGTGGCTGCCGTTGCATCATCCAAGTGGATGTTGCACACTGGTGGTGGATGAGGAGAGACCCCTGGTATGATTGTGAAGCGCTTTGGGTGTACATTAGTAGTACATATGAAAGCGCCATATAAATCAATTCCAAAGTCCCAATGTTGAGTTATCCATTCATCATGAGTTTGACTGAGGATTTCACCACAGGACAAAGTGACCCCTAGCAAAATTTGAATTTCTTGCAGGCCCTTCAACATAAACTGGGTCAGGGTTAGGGTTAGGGTTAGGTTAGGGTTATGTGTCCAAAACTGTTAGGGTTAGGGTTAGGGTTAGGGTTAGGGTTAGGGTTAGGTTAGGGTTAGGGTTAGGGTTAGGGTTAGGGTTAGGTTAGGGTTAGGGTTAGGATATAGGGTCCAATACCGGGGATGAGTCAATGACTGATCCTTCTTATCCTGTATATCTTGGGTTCTATAGGTCATAGATTGTTGAAACTTGGTATATATACTAATTAGTGGGCGGGGAGTTGATTGAACTCAGTTTGGGGGCTCTAGCGCCACGAGGCGTCGAGATACGGTATTGCACTCTACTATATATACATATATATGCAAATATCTGGTTCTCCTATGGTTAAGTTGGACTTGTGTTTTGGATGGGTAGTACTTGGGTTGTACTTGGGTGGAGTTGTGTTGTTATAATTT